>NW_027255450.1:1288421-1338421 GCF_003086295.3 Arachis hypogaea | reverse complement strand
ATTCAATGATATTGGAAAAATGGCAGCGTAACAACTAGTATTGAAAGCTGGTCGCCTTTTTAGGGAGGGAAAGCCTTTCAATAGGAGCCCCCCTCTTTGCGACCTCATCACTTCAAAGCGCAAACCAATTTCTTTCTTAGTCACCGGGCGAAGCGCACCTCTGGTACTTTGCTTATAGCTTTTTTAGGTTATGCAATAGACGGGAGGCTTAGCTCTGGATCCCCCCTCCCTGCTTGCAGAAATGAATGGATCAGAAGGGGGCTGGGTTCTATTTCCGGGCCGGGCGGGAGGTGAAGGCCATAAGATTGCCCTCCCGGTAAGGAAGAGAGGAAAAGGGTGCTGTCATCTATCTCGACCTGTTTCCCGAGGCGTAGAAAATCCAGACCGGCTCAGAGAATCACTGGCGCTATTTAGCCCTTCGTTTCGCCATTCGAAGGACTACCTCTGCCTTCCCTTTTTGTAACATAACCAGGCGCCCCCCTTTTCAATCACTAAGAAAAAAAAGACCAATCAAAGCCCTATCTAAGTAAAGCTTCGTCTGTTATTTTTCCGGCCCCAGGGGAGTTTACTCAACCCATTCCCCAGTCTTCCGCACTGCTCAAGTAAGTGTGCGTGTGCGACTCCGTATGAGGACCTCCTTCCCTTCTGCCCACTCTCCGTTCACACGGTTCTCAAAGCAGAGGAGGCTGGTTGGGCAGCTGGTACCACGAGCCCTCTGTCCCACACATCTATCCAGAAGCAAGTGTAGTTCACCGGTTCCACCGAATGCTCCTATCTCTCGGCAAAGATCGTGTGAGTGTGCAGTTATGCTTCGGATGCTTCGCCATAGAATAGATCGACCCAGTTCCCGTTCTTTTCCGGTGCACTCGCTTTATATCTCCGACACACTAGGCTAGGAAGGACGCGGTGGGAAGGAAGCAGCCCTAGCCTCTGTCCGGCCGATCATTCCGCTGGCATCTTGCATTCACGCCTCCGTTTGACTGCCACTCGGGGATGGAGTTGTAGATACGTTAGTCTTAGCGGATCGTTGGCTCCGCCTGTTATCTCCTTCTACGACATGCTGTTGTCGTCGCCATATTCCTTATGTAACTAAGTCATCTCTGCCTCGCTGCGGGTCAGCACCTCCGAAAGAAACGGAGGACTTCATTCAGTGAGTCCGCGATCGCCCTCTAAACGATCAGAATAAGGTAAAGCTTGAAGATAAGTTTTGTACTCTATTAATTTCTCAGTCCCTCTAGTCGGGTGGGCGCCGGCCGGTCTTTCGACCAGATCCCCCTAAAAACCGTACGTGCGGGTCTCCCCGCATGCGGCTCACGCCATTCGAGGTGGCCCGGCCCAGCATTCATTCGCAAATCCTGTAGTGAAATTGAGACTGCTCGACCTCGGAAGCTAATTCGCGTGTAGGCAGCGCTGTCTGTCGTACCGTTGACTCTATCTATTCATTGAATTCACTTTCATTTTTTTATAGGCTCGCTCCCTCTTTTTCCAAGAATTAATGCACTTCCCTTCGGAGGGCCTTCTCTAATCTAATAGGGGAAAATCCTTCCATTTCCGTCAAATGACCCGGCCCCCCAGGCTCTTCCACCGTCCGGGCTCCCTTTCCTACCTATGCTATGCTCCCCCGGCACAGGCCTACCACGCTTCGCGCCTGCGGCGTTTTCGCCGGACGGTCTTTGCCAGTAGTGCCATCCTCCCCGCTGGCTGTATGGGCGGGTTTTCCCTCGCTGCTGCGTTCTGTTAGGCTATGGATTACAGGAACAAATGTAGTTGAATGAGACAGCAGGCGGGTTACACGTTCCGCTGTGCCGAGATGTGAGGTGCAGGTGGTGATGATCACCCCGGGGTATGCGCTAGCGCCCTTGACAGGCACTCCAGGACCCGCCAACGCTCATGAAAACCCGGGTCGGCCATTTGTCTAAGGGCCTCCATTCATCTGACCGGAGGTGTGGATAACGAGGCCACCTTCACAACCCTCTCCCTTCTGTCCTTATGTTGTAGTAAGGTAGGGCGGTTCGCTTGAGTTGCTCAACCGCCCCTTAGCCAGGTGCTCATGACGCGCTACGGGACCTTCACCGTGCCGGGGGACCAAGCAGGGCATAGCTAGCGGCATAGGAGCCGACTCGGCATCAGCGGCTTCGTGCCGCACTGGAGTAATCCAATATGCGGTTCCGCACGTTCCACCACTTCTCCGTTCATTTCCAATACTGATCGTGAAACACCATGAGCAGCTGGATGTTGAGGTCCGAAATTCGAAGTGAAATTTTTGAATTGCCCGTTCCTAGTCGTCATGGGAAAAAAGGAAGAAATAAGAAAGAGATTATTCCCTGAGAGCTTGTCCAGTACTACCTGTACCAGAAATGCATCTCCTTGCGTGCGAGATACTTCTATGCCAGCCGTTATTCCCGGCTCTGTTATGAAAGAAAGCGGCGGACTCATCTTACAGGTGTTCCCTAATGAGGGATTTTAGGGGATTAGGGCTCTCCTTTATCTCCTCCACCCATCCCCTTCTTCTATGTGAGGGGGGGCTTACTTAGTGCTTGTGCTAAGGCGCGGGTTGATCTCTCGGCCCTTCCCTCGCTTCTTGACTGGCTTGAAGAACTTGGACCCTTGATTCATTCAAGCCTTCAATCTCAAGCAAGCTTTGTTGAATCCCGGTCTCCGCCTGTTGAATCCTTCTCTCAACTTCTGATAGCTCATACATAACGGAAGACAACTCGTCCCTTCCGCCAGGTGGCACGTTCAGGTCAAAAGACGGTTGCTTCGAAGAGCTGGCACCGCTTCCACCCTCCTCTCCCCCTGGAGCCATCATCTTAGCCAGCTCGGGATCCAAAATAGTCAAAACAACAGCTATAACCAGCCCTCCACCACACCTACTCAAAAGAAAGTGGAGAGATTTGGTGAGAAGGATGGATTGGAGTTTGACAAGAAAGAGATTGAAATCCATACCAATCAATAGAAATGAAAAATAGAGTAAAAAAAGGGGGATAAAAAAATGAAACATTGAAACACGTCTTTCCTTAGTCATGGGTACTCCCCACACCCCAATTTTCAAAGATTTTACATCTTCACGATCAAGCAAGTATTTAATCATACCATTGCTTGTTCGTATAAAATAGACCAAAAATCCTAAGATAAAAAGAACACTCCAATCAGATATACCTTGCATCATCATTCACTGAGAAACATTGATTCCCTCCAGACAGAAAGTCATGTAGGAGTCTTAGTTGAAGCATCGACTTGAATCTCTTCAATGTCAGCAACTTACTGATTGATTGACCCATTCTAGAGAAAGTGCTTTCGGGTATACTTTCTTTAAGGAATGTGGTTCTTGGCTTTGCTTTAATAGATTCTATTCGACTGGCTGGAAGGAACGTTATACGACTTTTTGACTTTGCAAGAGTAGTTTCATCGGTGGAAGGGAGGGAGAAGGTTGTTCGACTGAAGCCCGACCTCTATGATCTGAAATGAGTGCGGAAATGTCCCTTTAAGAAAAGGATCTTTACAGAAAAAGAGCTCAGAGGTTTAGTCAGCTATTGTCCTATTTTCTTTTTTCTTCTCGATGAGAGGCTTCCCCAACAGCACTGGTTTGTCAACCTCCATGGTCTTTCCCAATCCAATCTTTTTCTATTACTGACACCTGGAGCCAGCAACAATTGCTAAAGCAACTCCCGAACCTAATTCCTAAGGTCACATACCTGTCGCATAAAAAGAAAATGCATATATAGTTGGAATCTCCAATAGGGCAGGCATTAATATGAAAAGGTTTACTTTCCAGCTGGGACATCATCCACAGCTAGATCTTAGAAAGAAATTGCCCATCATTTGCACATCGATACGTGCCTGCTACGCTTCCCCCTTGTCGGACTAGGAGCTCTACTAGGCTTGACCGTGGGAAATTGCTTTAGTAGATCGAAAGGGCAAAGAGAGCCACCCGGTCATCATGGATAAAACTACCACTCTTTCAATTGGCGTCTAACCATCTTCTTCTCACTAGGGCCGGGGTTGGTCTTTCTAATCAATCAGAAAATTCACCGGTGGATTGATTGATCTAAACCAAAGACTTGATTATAGGAGAAAGGCGTTCTCATACCCTGATACCCCTTTGTGGAAACCTAGAACAGAAGAAAGTCTCTTTAGGATTAGGATGGCTCTGTCCTAGCTAGACCGAGTCACAACTACTTATTATATTCTAGAAGACTCGGGCACACTTCCCTATACTTCTCCTAAGTGACATCAAAATCCTCTTTCAGCCGATTCGAAAGCAGCAATAGATGAGATTTGGAATCAGACAGAGGGTTCACGCCTCACCCTTCAAAGGGGGGACTGGGGAGTTAAGACTTCCTTGCTCTTAGGCCCCTTTAAGGCTTAGGGAAGGGGCCAATAAGATCAGGAAGAAGGAGATTGGATCCCTCCCCTTCCATATGGTTGTTAGCTCTTCTGTGTCGTGTCAAGCCAGTTCATGAATGAATGGCAATCATGAGTGTAAATCGGCTTGTTAGGGTCCGGTCGTGGCCAAGCCTCGAATCGAATCCTGGATCAACGCCCTTTTTCGCTTAACCCATTCGTTCAGAGTCGACAACTGCAGATAGGCCTCTCCCCAATGCAAGGCAAGGTGAGTTTGTCGGGCATGACGTGCTTGTGCCTATCCCTTTTCAGAAATAATAGATTGCAGCTAATCCAGTTGATCCTGTATAGGCGGAGGTGAGGACGGGGGGCGAAGCAAATTGAAGTTTATCCTAAACTAAAGAAGTCCAAGTTTTCGTTTTTTCCGGGTATGAGGCAAAGCCAGAAGTGGTTTATCCAGGCTGGTTGAACCCCCGAAAGAAGCACCAATAGCATAAATAGCTATCATGGTTGGAGCGGAGCATAGATAGCAAAGGTATGGGTAGAGGTCAAATGCACACATCTACCAGGTAGGTGGTGAAAAGAATTCCATACCCGCCTAAAATAACTTAAGCCTAAAACGAAGTAAGAGGCCGGGTCAACAATCTAATAGGTTGCGTTCCCCCCATTCGAGAAGAGGAATCCTAGCTAGCTACTGGATGGAGGGCGGAGTAGAAAAGTCATTGCACAGGGGTAGCATCAAGAGAAGAGCGACTTCCACTTCATAGTTGCTTTCTCCAACTGAGAGGTAGACTGCTTAGTTGGGGCGGGAACTCATACTGCAATAAGAGGGTCTGCTAGACGAAAGATTAGCCTCGGACCCTATTCGCTCACATGCATGGATGAGAAGAAAGAGGATCTCGGGAGGGTCAAACTTTGGACCTCGGAAAGGGCCTCTGAAAGTGGGTATAGTCCCTCTTAGGAAAGGACATCGTGTGGTACTCTTTCATTGGCTAATGTGAATAGTAGGGGCTAAAGGCGAGTGAAGTGAGATCCGAGCTAGGTTAACTTCTTCTCTTATGAAATGGATAGTTAGAGGCGTGATCTATTCTATAAACAGATATCGGAACAGAGATTGAAAGCAGGAACCAGAGATCAAACTCCATAGTGTGAAATCCCGTGATTTGAGCCTATCAGTATGGGATGATATCATAGGCTTCCCTTGGTTCGCTCGGTGTAGGTATCACCTTGATGCGCATAGCTATTGCCTTGATCCTTTGGTCTGCTCGGGTCATTCCATTGATACGCTCATCGGGCTCGTCGTTAGGGCTGACAAGGAGAGGAATCATTCCCATCGAATCTCTTCTCCCAGATCTTCTTTGTAGTCCAACTTGGTATATGTAAGAATTCATGCTCAGTTGGGGAATAGTGTGACTTGGCTGCTTTCTTCGATAAATTTATTATTCTTTTTTTCCTCTGTTTTGTAAGTGAACGAAAGGCTAACATAAGCTAGAGTGGAACGATTTACTTTTCTATCTTGATGGCTAGAAAGCCGTCCGGCCCTACGTTCCGGATAAGCCGGATAAGCAGCATCTCAGAAGGAAAGTCTCAACCCTTTGCTACGAAAGTAGGCTATTCTTCCCAGAGAAAAGGTTTCATATCATATAAAGGTTTGGCACCTAGTTATCTTTATTTAAGTCGGCCTGACTCGGGCTAAGTTAACAACTAGTTGACCTTTCCCAAGGAAACTTCTTTCCCTGGAGCAGCAACTGAAAAAAGACCGGGTATGTCTGAAAACCTGAAACGGATTCGTTAACAACATATAATAGATATACCCCAGATACCATTTGAACCAGAGCTGAAACCTTTCGCTTCGCTCTAGTGACTACGTTCCTCGAGCAGGGAGTGGTCTTGTCTTTCCGGGGGCAGCCCTTGAGACCACACCATCTACGACCATCATACATAAGACTTTGGGCCTATCTCTAGCTCTAGATAAAGGCTCTCTCTATCTAAAAGGGTAGTGAGTTACTGTCGAAGTGTCAGGCCTTTTCGATTGATCAAGTTTATCCGTCATGTCTGGCTGTGATACAGTTGGCGGGAAACTCCGGGTGGGGCGGTCAACTCACTTACTTAATATAGTATCTCCTGGATTAAGGGAGACTATACCCTGTGCAATGACTTTTCCGCTTTTGCATCTACCATTACTGGCAGTAAAGCCTCCATCCAGTAGATCTTAAGCTAGGATTCTCGAATGGGGAGAGCTACTCCCAGAAGACTAAGACTGCTATTATCAATATAAAGCGTAGATACATTAGAGCTCGCTCTTCTCTAAGACCATCTCAAGGTCCTCTATTTCCAGCTAAAGGAAATAGAGAGTCTAAGCCCTTGTCCCTTTCTCTCCCTGCTTGCCTCACCTAAAAAGCCTAAAAAGGCAGGAGGCTTAGCTACTAGTCCGAAAGCCAGAAGCCGAAGGAAAATGAGACTCGCTAAGACTAGGGAAAGAGCGGCTAGCTAACTAGCTGATAGAGATGGCAGAGCTCCTTTCTCACTAAGAGCAGCAAAGGCGAATACCACTACCTTGGCTCCCTCCTTTGCTGATAGAGCGCCATAAGTCGGATGCAGGGGCCTAACCTAATAAGATCGGCAGAGGGGAGATGGTTGATAGCTTAGGTTTAGCAACAAAATTGGGGATGGGGAGCTCCTTTCATATTGTATCAGAATGACAAGGCAAAAGATATGGGCTGAGTCTAGCTTGGGACGAGGCTTAGAGAAAGGTAGTTTGCGAGAGAGATGGCCAGGCAGTTCTTAAGATCAGCAACTCGGCGGATAGAGAGCTTGAGCCCAATGGACTTCTTATTGATGAATCTCGCGACCTCTTAGCTAGAGACTGGGAGAGAGGGGAATTTCTGCGTAGATGGACTTGCCAAGCTAGGGCTTCATATCAACTCGGTACAGTCTTCAGAGATCCGCCAGAGTTCATTACTTCTTTACTCTTTTCAGATCTAGTGGGTCTTGCCCTCCCACCCGGGCTAAGGTTCGGTCTAGTCCTTTTTAAGTTAAGGCAGTGTAGTAGATTACCTTACTACATTTAGTAACTCAACTCAAATGCAACTCTACCTTCAGCCAGAAGGAAATTAGAAACTTATTACCAACGCGGATTAGCTCTTAAGACTGCTCCGCTCACTAGGATACCGTCTTACGCTGTACCCGGTCTCAGACCGGACAGCACGAAACTACTCTCTAGCTCTTTCTGTAGCTAATCGAGGAGAAGTTCTCTAGACATCCCTGGTTGTTACCATTTTAGGAAGTCAACTCTTGCCACTCCTACCTCAGGTTATCCGGTATCCGGAAATTCGATCCTCATAGCAGGAAGAAAGGGGAACTCCTAGCTTAAAAGCTCATAGCTGCTCTCCTACACTGATTAGTCTAGTTTTGTTTGCCCCCGGAGAGTATCACTGTGAATTATAACTCATATATATCAGCCAGAGAAGCCTGTGACTCATACACTATCAACCATAGTGTATACCAGAAAGAAACTTCGTCTAACACCAGATCTTGTTGAAGCTCAGCCAGGACCTGAAAGAGATCAGTAAACCAACGCTTCTCCCTCTCCAGACTCAAGCCATGATCCAGTTCCAGACAACATGCCTGAGGTAGGCTATTATTCCTATCGTCCTGTTCCAGGCTTTGCTCAAGAATAAATATTGGATAGATTTGGAGGAAACCTTAACTTCAGTTTGTGAAGATTAGGACTTTACTGGCTATTGCTGCATCAAAGAAGTGGTCCCTATATGGCATCCCTCTTTTGCTATAGTCTTCGTGTCTATCTATATTCTAGTATTGGTTTTGTATTTGAAGATCTTGTAACGGTCGTTATCGGGGCTTCTTCGATTTCTGGTTCGGGTGGTGAAGTGAATCCCCTTTCCCAAGATGTTAAAGCATCCCACTCGGAAGCTACGAACGTAGGCCAAGTGCCGAACAGAGATGAGGCGGGCCCCTCCTCAGTAAGGCAAGGGGGGGATTCGCGGCGCGCTCCCGAGGATGTGTCTGGCCCATCACAGCCTCAACCCAAAGGGTTATCACAAGGGGAAGAAGAGCTTCTTTGGAAAAAAGCCGATGACTGGCTACTAAAAAACCTATCAGCTATCGAAAATGAACTCCAAGATCAAATCTCAATTTTGAGAGCAAGAGAGAATATGAGGCCCCTTGCGCCTGAGCGTACGGCCCATATTATCGAAGATTTTGGGGAGAACTATGGTCTAGAAAAACTTCCGGAAATTCTGAGCGATCTAAAGACGAATGAATTACGAAGTAAATATTACAGCGAAGCTAAAGCCCTAATACGGGAGCTTGACCGCGAAGGCTATAATGCGAAGGTTATAAAGAAGGAATGTGATGGACCAAAAAATCTGCAGTTCCTAATGGAATAGGTAACAAAGCAACCTTGCCCCCCACTGCCACTAAATCACCACCGCCCCAAGTCAAACTGGTGCTTGTTGTTGCCAGTGACCAGAGAAGGTCCCTCTTTCTTTAGAGAATGCCAAGCTAATCACTCGTCAATAAGCAGCAGGAGAGGAACTGTGTTCATTAAATCATAGATTGAGATTTGGAAAGTGTGTTACTAGTTGAATTTCTCTGAGACCCTCTGTCTTTGACCCCTTATTCTCTCCTCGTCGGGCTTGGGCATACTAATAATTGTAATTCAATAATGAATGAAACTTTTTAATGACCAAAGTGGCTGTTGGGGCAAGCATGAAAGGCAAATAAAAGGCTTTAGCAGCCTAAACTAAAACTAAACAGAATGCCTCCAGGCAGGCCACCGAAGACTTTTTCTCGGAAGGAGGGAAATGACATAAGAGGGGATTCCCACTCTCTTCTCTGGTATTGATGCCACCTCAAAACCTACATTCTCAGAAGCTTTCCTCTCCGCCCCGCTACTTTAAGGCTTTGTCGAGCTTCTTTCCTGGCTTGATGAAGTGAAGTTACTCGCAGCAACTCTTCGAACCTATACTAGCTCCTTAAACTCCTTTCCTTGAAAGACTGGATGAATCAGAAGAGCTACTTTCAGTCTTAGCCCTAGCGTGGGTGAGTGGTTTATTGAGCACAGGCCCTTCCACTCTGTCGATACCAACTTACTGCTTAACTGAGCTTCTTTTAGAACTTAGAACGGGTAAAGGCCACCAAGCTTGTCACTTTTAGAAACCTATTCACTAATAAAAAATTCATAAGCTAAAGAAGGGGATAAGCACCTAACGGTACACTTACCGCTTCCCTAGCTTCTAACTTTTAGATAGAGAAGAATTTCCACTAGAGAACACTTAAGGGAAGATGATTCAAATAGGGGGGCTACTATAGTAGTTGCCTATTCCCGAACGGCCTTGTGAAAGCGTTCCAATCAAATCTATTCT
The DNA here is from genome assembly GCF_003086295.3 of Arachis hypogaea. Lineage (NCBI taxonomy): Eukaryota > Viridiplantae > Streptophyta > Magnoliopsida > Fabales > Fabaceae > Arachis > Arachis hypogaea. The sequence goes on along the minus strand of NW_027255450.1, from coordinate 1,328,690 downwards.
AAGGTGTCCGGAGGCAGGGGAAAGAAAGGAGGGTGAGTCCGCTAGCGGGGCAAAGGTGGGACCCTCTCACGGCCGAAGGCTCCGCAACACGTTGGAGAACTCTTAGATCCCGCCCTAAAACGCCCATTTTCCTAGAGTTCCGAAGTGATCCTCATTCTCACCGCAGCCTTCTTAAGCCAGCCGAAAGAAAGCCGGGCAAGAATCGCATTGGTAGTACGAAGGGGGAGCAGAATCGTATCTGGCAGTGGTTCTTCGGATCGATCACGGATTCTCGGCCCCGTCGTTTGGCTTCCACTCCAGTTGACCTCTCTTGTTCTCCCCCCCCTGACACAACCGGGTGGAGGACTCATGTAAACTTATTCCTGTAGGTCCCCGTTCAGGAAGGCATTTTTCACATCTAATTGGAACAGAGGCCAATCTCGATTCGCAGCAATAGAGAGCAGGAGACGAACAGACTTCATCTTGGCTACCGGGGCAAAGGCTTCCTCGTAATCTATCCCATATGTTTGAGTCAAGCCTTTACTAGCCTGACCCTTTCCTCCTTTCTCCCACAAAGCTTCCCTTCACAACCAGCCCCATATCCAATTAGTAGAGATCGAGATGGGGAGACTCAAAATGATACAAATGCGCATTTCCTCTCTGAATCGAGAGGTATCAGATCGAAGTAACATAGTCAGTCTCGGGACTGCCTTCCCTAATCGAATGTGAGGCCTAGGGATCCCTACAGCTAGTAGTCAGAGTCTCCCCTGCTATGTCTGTAGCAAGGTCCAGCGCTTTCCTTGCAATTTCCCTGTTTTCTCTAATCTACGGGGATCGCTCTAAATAGCTTTTGTAAAGTATAGTTCCATCCACCCCCGATGCTTCCTCTTGTAGAATGAAAGCTTCTTAACCTCTGCTCTGAAACTCGGGCATTCCCTTATCTGAACTTGGCGGGCAATCGTGCCCTTAGCTTCTGTGCTTGCAGTCTGCCATAGAGGTGGGAGGGGGAGGAGGTTCAAACTAATCACCATGAAACTAGTACCCGTATGGCCCTTTTCTTACTTGGATGGGAAAGCCCCTATTCCCGATTCGATCAGTGATCGTATGGAATAGATTGGACTGCTTCCTCTTTTGAGGCTGTCCGCTCCGTAGCCTATTGTCTTGGGAAAGTGGCCTGAGAGTGCTGCCTATCGTCCAATCTCATTCTTATCTATTCCACTGGCTGTGACAAAGACATATCTGCTAGAACGAGTGCTTTAAGAGTACGGTCATAAAGTCTATTAAGAGAAGGATGCCTCACAATTGAAGTTGGTTGGAAAGAATTAGTCTGGCTATTACATCATCCGATGATGAGATCTCTTATCATAGATCGGACTCTTCCTCAAATAAGATATTAGCTGTGCCCGACTCATAAGGAGGCTAAGTCGCAGCAAGTGAATAAGTTATTACACTTCCTAATGATCATGACTCAAGCTTAGGCACCCGCTCGATCCGGTTTAAGAATCAAACCTCGCAAATGGTTCTGCTGGACGGGATTTAACCTCCCTAAATGGAACAAGATTCCCACTTCCGAGTTGGATACGGAGCTTTGCCTTTCTATGGATTTCTATCTCCCTTCCGCTAATTGCTTACGAACCAGGAGGCTGCTGAGGAAGGATTTGAAAGCATGCTATGTATTGAATTGAGTATTGAATGGAAGCGGTTTAGTTAGGTACCAGATGACGAGAAAGTCCTAACTTAACTAACGTAATGGGTTGTGTACCAGTTGAGGAGTAGGACCCGGCCCTTAGGCCGCGAGGATGAAAGCCTAGTACTTTCTATACGTCAATAGGACTTCCTCCTTATATATGAATAAGCGCAAGTTTCCCTTTTGAGAATTAGCTGAACTGCGCGTCGGAAGTATCTCAGGCTAGGCCTTACATCCTGATCCAAGCAAGCAAAGGAGGGAAGGGACCTCTTAGTTGTTTTTGTTCGTTTACCAAGTTCGGCATTAAGGCTTTGCTCTATTATCACGACATGGACTCAGGGACATTTTTTTTCAATGCCAAGGTGATGATTTTGATTTCTGGGGAAAAAGAGTGATAGCTAGAAAGGAAAGGCAGCGAGCCCTTAGCGACTGCAATGCCGCTGGTAGGATGGCACTATGCAGCTGGGAATGAGTTGAAACCAATGTAGGGGCACCCTTCCTGAAAGCATTTCCGAAATGCGAGAGGTTTGACAGATGACCGGCGGAATAGCATTCATTCATAGGTATCCTTTCTCTCGGTTATAAAGAATAACTTTCTATTTTTTAATGTATAAAGGAAAGATATTCATATGCCTCTCCGATTCCTAAGGCGTAACCACGCGATCTTTACTTTAGGTCATCCGGTGGCGTGATTGTAATAGGTTTTTTATACATGTCTGGGCAGGTAGGATTAAATTAAACCATTAACTCAGCTAAGACAAGTGAGGTATGGTTAGCATCATTGGCGATAAGGCATTTTTCTCGTGTGATAGCAAAAAAGGCCTGTGGGGTCAGTGAAAGCTAAAGTTCCTTTGATGTGGAAGGGCTTTCTCGGCAAGAGTGCCGTTATGGAGGCCCCACATTCGATTAGGGAAGTCATTCCAAGTGCTATGATGGGGAATAGATGGGGGAGGGCGTTGATTGGGTAAACTGGAAAGCTGAAAGGTGCTGGCGTCCTTACAGGATGAATCTGTATAGGCCCCCCCTCCTATTCATTCAAAGTGGGCATAAATGAGTACTCTTAGGTATACGCACTCGATGCCTACGAAATGAACAAAGCATACGACTCGTCTAAGGCAGACGAGGCACGCAAACTTTTTTAATATTACGCTATTTTTTATGGTTATGCCAGCGATGTCTGGTTGTACAAAGCCAAAGCTACCATTCCAAATGCATAAAAGACAGGACCCCCGTCTCTTTGAGCTCTATTTTTCTGAAAAAGTTGTTGATGAATGAGTCGTTTCTGACTTAATTGAATAATAATTCAAAGTTTTTTTTAGAACGTAAATGATCTTCGTTTGACGCAAAAAGATGAGCTTCAAAAGACACGTAGGTCTGTCGCCTTCATAAGAGTAGGAATGATAGGTCAGTGCGAAGTTCTTTCATTCCCAAGTCAGCTAATGAAGGCTCGCCTGTCTTTGAGTGTGCTTTTGCGGAACTATTCTATTCATCTATCCCGTTCTCCTCCGTTCTGGCCCTGTCGTCACCTATTGAGAAAGCAGCCTCCGTCGCCTCTCGTTCTAGTTCGATTTTAGCTTTCCTTCATTGCCTTCACCCAGCCCTAAAAGTAGAGGAAGCGATCTTATTCATCTGATCTTGGGTTGGCCTTTGAGTTGCCTGATACCGGCTATGATCTAGCTCTTCAATGCCATCCATGCTTTCAGTTTGGTTTTTTAGTAATCCAAACTGAAAAAACGTATATACTCTGATGGTCAGCAGCGAAAGGAATGGATTTAGTACAATTGATATCTTAGGAAAAAGATGGACAAAAGTCTCGTTCAGTATCAATTGATGAATTGGCCTGTCAAGTAGGAAAGAAAGTAGGATAAGACAATCCCTTTTCTTTTATAGAAGGGCAGCAGCTGGAATACTAGAACCCTGGGAACCGGGGCCTGAAAATTACATCTAATAAGATGGTTACCCTTTAGGATTTAGGTCGCAGAGGTGATCTCTGACCATCATTTTAAGATAATAGGAGCGGAAGCCTTCCTTTATCTGATTGAGGGACAACCACCCTTCTAGTTATTAGTGGTAGTTTCCCTCGTTCTACTTTATAGGGAACTACGTTAGAGCTTTCCTTTCATGTAGCTAGTATTTACCCGGCCTTACGGACTTTAAAAGGAGCTAAATCCCCCTAGTATGTACGAGATTATGTACCTTCGATGGACATATTGTAAAAGGAGTGATCCGAGGGTTAGGACCACGAGCGTATAAGGCGTTTAATCGAATTAATCGAACTACGGCGGTTCCAGAGCTAACCCCCTAAATAAACTACTGCTCTGGTGTCTATAAGGCTGAAAACTATACAAAACTTTCACAATCCAAGGGTCTGCAAGAAAATCAATGGAATTTACAGATTCAGGATAGATGAAGAGAAGGACGACGATACTCGAAGACTTTCCACTTTCTGCCAAAGAGGGAACTACTCTCAAACGTGATAAAAGCCCTCTTTTCGGCACCTTCACGCTCCTTCTTTAGGGGTCGGGTCCAACCCGGGGGTTTTGCTTCTTCTTTCTCTTTCCCTTGGAGTGGAAGACTATTCAGATTAAGGCATTTAAGCAAAGTGCCCTTAGCCCTTACATGTCGTTTGAAGTTGGAGTGCCAGGAGGCTAGGGAATACGATCCAGCCGGAGGCAAAGTTTTATGCATGCGCAAGAGAAGTCGAAGGCATTAGTCTGTGCCAGTCCCTGCTTTGGTAGTTCTTCTTTCTCCTCTAATTGCTCTAGTATTGGATAGATCCCTTTAGTACATACTATTATCGATCTTCAGTAACATATCTGAGAAGGAGGGAATGCAGTAAGGCTCTACCTTTCCTGTTGCTAAAGAGCTAATGAGTTACGTAGCTCATCTGAAGGAATGGAATGGCTGCAGCTGCAGTAGACCAGCTATTCGATTCGAGCTATAGAGAAAGGTCCAATTAGACCAAGGATCAGATAGACAACTGAGTTTCAAAAAGGGATAAAATCTCACTAGAACGTTCAAATCGGGTGGAAAAGAGCGGTTTAGTGGGGGAGTCCATTGCATCAAGAGTATAGAGATTGATTGGGCCCAAGGACCCTTTTAGCAAACCTGGAATATAGTTAACAAAGAGGTATCTAAGTTGCTCCTTTCTTCAGGCTTGGCGAGGGGGAGGGGATGAGTCAGGAAGTCCCAAGTAAGAAAGTAGATATATAAAGTAAGCATGATAGAAAGCTGGCCCTGGTGAAATCGTATCCCTTTTGATAGAGGTTCTAAATCCCCCAGGATATCTCGTAAGGAAAGCAAAATCAGAATATTCTAGACCTTGGTTAAGAGGAATAGATTTGAGATCAGGTATATACCTCTCAAGAAGACCAGGAAAAGACGATTTCATTTCGTAAATAACGTCTTTGACTGATTCGAGAGGGCCAGGGGTAATAATAGAGTCAAACAGTGACTTATCAATCTTCTTAGCTAAAGGTATTAACCTTGACACTGTGAAGAAAGACATGTACAACTGGATAACTAGATGATTACCCTCCCGTATCTTCCGTCTATGAAAAGATGGTATAATACGCGGTAGCCCTGACCTTGTTAGAGAGACAGCAGGAGATAGGTCTGAAGGGATAGAATCCCTTGCAACAAAACGTTGTAGACAGACTCTTGATTGCCTTAAATACAAAGCAAGAAAGAGCCAGCCAGATCGTTTCCCTAATCTCCTACAGGCCACCCAGAACAGATGTGCAGCTATACACTGCTCCCCAAGCGCATGACTTTGTTGGCTATGTTGATATAGCGGAAAAGAGACTCTACTGTGAAGGAAAGGAAGACGGAGCCCGCTAAAGCCCAATAGTCCAGGGGCATGAAAGAAAGATGGAAGCGGGTCTACTACGTGACATCCAGACAATGGTAAGTAAGATCTGGTGACAGGCCTGATTAAAGGTAACCTTCCATTAGTTCTGATCTGAGTAGGCTTAGAATAGGGAATACTAGAACCCTGGGAACCAGGGCCTGGCCAAAGTCAAGTCCAGGGTTGATAAAATTACTCCCCCTTCTAGAGTGACCCTTTAAGTCCATCTCACCTGCCAGCGCTTCTACTTATGAGACTAAGAGACCAAAGGCCTACTCTCTCCACAATAAGATAAAAAGATCCAGGCCAGGGCAACTACCACACTTTCCGAATAGAAGAAAAGCATAACATCACTATTGATGAGAGTAAATCAGATCTTCTGCGGCTCTTCAAGCACATTAGGGGTACCCTTGTAAACACTCTACTAAGTATGGATCGGGTCGGACTCGTTGCAAGACCCTTAGGAGGATAAAGACATGACCATAGGAATTCATAGAGAGCGCCCTTTGGCTCTTCTGAAATACCCAAAAATGGTTTGTATTCATGTCGCGCTGAGGAGGTTTGGACGAGCTGGTCGAATGGAAAATGAGAGACCCAAAGTAATGAGAAAATGACTTGTAACTGTGAAGCTATAAGGTATCATACCCTGGAGATTACAAAATAACGAAAAAGTAAAAGTGACCGAGATGCAAGGGAAAAACTTTTATTTCACATTTCCGGAAAGACCACCTATTTGTTCGTTTACCAGGTTCGGCACGAAATCATAAATAAGCTCTACCAAGGATTGCCAAGCATTTGGTACTGACTTTCCTCCGCCCTTTTTAGTAACCAAATGAAACAGCAGGAAGACCAAACCGAGAGTTAGCAGCATAAAGAAAGCGGGATTTGTGAATGAGATATACAAGTATCCTACCCTCATATCAAGAAATGACTTAATGGCAAATTGATCAAGGGGGCTGTGGGGAACATCTTGCGCTAGATCCAGGGCATCCTTAACAGGAGAACCCGAAGGCGAAGAAGGGTCAGATGGGCCGTGGGTGGGACCAACAGGCCGTTCCCACGGGGTTATCACCAACCCGTCTTTCCAAGTTATTTTAAATGTCATGGGCTTCTGTAATCTTTCATTTATCTGGATAATCCTATAAGCGTGCCAAGTGTTTACGCTTACGTAAAACAGAAGCAAAAGCCAAGCACAAAAACTGAAAAAATCTCTGACATGGTCTTGATTGAGAAAAAATGATTCCCTCCATACAGACTGAACCAGGTATGGTTAAAAGCAAGCCCGCAGGACTTATGTTTGACTATAGATTGTTTGTTGTAAATCGCCAGTTGGGTTTACCAACCAAGAAAGACATGGGAAAAGAAAGAAAGATGCACAAAGGAAACTGGAAAGCAGAGCCATTTCAACTACCCGCTCTAATCGAAGACCTAGCGAAGTGAATGACTTGATCGATCATACTGTACTAGATAGACCATAATCATTTCATACGCCATTTTAGGATCTGGTCTGATCCCTAGTGTTAGCTCTAGCTCCTCCTAACCTAACCTTTTCTTGCGACTTTCTTTCCTTTTGGAAAGGTGGTCATAGAATCGAATTCCGGGCAAATTACTGCGAACGATGATATATGCTTCTTCAAGTCTCATCGTCGGTTTTGGCACTGAGATGATATCTCGTTGTGGAAATCTCGTTGAAGTTGATCATTTAATCGAAAAGATTCTCAGTAAAAGCAGAGTCTTGGTTTTCTTAGCCGAATCGATACACTAGACCAGACCCGAGCATCTTTCCTGAAACAGGGACATCAATGAATCCAAAAGGGAATCGTCGAAGCTATCATGTCCCTTTCTTACGTACTTCAGTTATTGAAAAATAGAACCAATCTATCGTGCTTAAGACATGAGAATTGGGGAGTGCGAGTCCTTACCAGAACTAGTGAAATGGGGCTCAAACCACTTCATTTAGGAAAGAGGGCCCTCTGTAATAAGAATGTCAAGGAGATGATACGACTTCCATTGGAGACCAAATTGGAGACTGTGGAGACCGCCCTTTAGCCTTAGACTGGGGCTTTGTCAAAACTTCTAATGCGCCAATGGCACTTCGGGGTCAAATACATCAGGAATTCTCATTTCTTATTGCATCCCCTGTGATTCTGGAAAAAGAGCTTTGGCTTTCTTCCCTCTTGAACAGAAAAGCAGACTCGAACTACTTGTCCTGCTAGATCGACTCGAGGACGGTGAAACATTATGTTGAGAAGAAAGCCTTGACGAGGTGCAATCCTTGTAACCGGGAAAGCCACAAATGGGGGTATAGGATACGAAGATCACAAACAAGAGTTTGTTTCCCAAAGAGCCCGTAATCCCCCTGAGAAGCCCCGGGATGGGACCCAATAGTGACTGTAAAAGTCCATGTCTGCAGGAAGGCAAATCATATTCTTTCTTAGTTGCTGAAGAGCGGGTTGAAGCCACTAGCTAAGGCCCACCTATGTTCACTCCTGGGAACAGGAAAAGAAGCTTCGACCTCTATGGCAAGAAGAAATGGGACCGAAACCCTGTTATGTCAAGGGTGATACGACTTCCATTTGATATTGGATACCAGATCGACTCGCTTTTCACCTTAGATCAGGGCTAGATCGGGGCTTTTTGGTAATTTATACTTTTCTTTTACCTTCGGATCCTTCATTTAGTGAAATTCGATTCCTATTTTCTCTAGTGATAGGGAATTAGGGATCACTTCACCTCCCTTGCTCCCAAATAAGATTTCAGGATCCACCTACTGAAGGAATGGATTGTCTGGTTTGGTTTGCAGCTTATCAAGCTTGAAATCCGTTCTTAGACCTACCGGTGACCGGCTTCGCGAGACCATTTCGATCCACACATGGCTAAGCTCTATTGGGCGGTGGCTTATAGAAGCAAATCCCGTACTTGATAAGATCAGCAATAAAAAGAAAGACCTGCCCTTTCGGTGAAGTAAAGTTTATATCTCATACGATATTTCTAGTAAAACAGCGCTCCTAAATGCCTTACAATTCCAGAGTTAAGAAAGGCTCTTCTTCTCCTTTCTTCACTTATTATCTATTTTCACTTCTGAACCCTTCTTTTTTGGTCGAGTTACTCCGTATTCCCTCACCCGATCGCTCTATATTTTTACATATACCCTCTTTGGTCGAGAATACAGAATATTCATTCTCCCGAACTGAGGAAAGGAGCGGAGTTGAAGCTTGAGCGGTACTCCTTCTCTTTAAAACTAACTTCTTAAGGTTCGGAGATGCTCGCCCCTTGTAGTCAGTCTTGACTCCCCGATGGGAAAGGTTGTTAGAAACCCATTCCTCTTCTTATTCGACCTCAGCTGTGCCAGGTATAGTTAGGAGTTATATTTAGTGTGCCGGGCATCGAATCCTTGATCAGCGAAGTGAGCCTCTGAAGGCAGTTAGAAAGAAGCAACTAAGGTTCAAATTCCTATCTTTTCTCGGACCTCGGGGATTAATACGCAATATTGACTTAGGAAATCCGGACAGAGGGAAGAGTGTTACACTAAAGAAAACAGAAAGTAAATCCTCCTCAAGAGAGCTGAGAGACAGGATTCTTTCCCTTTCCCACTAAGCCCACTTCTCTATCCTGCACGGCAAGAGGAAGCTAGAATTCATGCCTTTTTCCGCCTTATCTCCCCCAACAGATCGAGTGCTTCGCCCCTATTCAACTTAGGGAAGAAAGCTACTTCTCATGATATTGTGTTACACGCCGTGCAGAGCTTTTTCTTTCGTATTTTGTTGATAGAATCCCCCCGTCCGGAGTTAAGGAAGAAGCTAGCTACGTAGAATGCGGGCTTACGGCAGCAATCATAGAACTCAAAGAGGGCAGGTAGCCGGCAGAAGCCGACATTGATTCCTTTTAGTAGACGTAAGAAAGGCGAATCCCATGAGGCTGTTCGTGAGCAGAAAATTGCGGATAGGACCAATGTTGAGGACTCATTCATTCGACTAAGAATCATAGTAAACACCTTCTTTTTCGGGATGTATTCTTTGGCAAAGCCCCTTCTCATAGTTGCTTGTCTTTTTATCGCAGCGCTTACGAGGAACTCGCTTGCCTGAGCCTGCCTTGCATACTGATTCCCGTTGGTTCTTGGTTTTGGTAAGGTTTTCCTCTTAAGGTAGTAACGCTTTGCATTCGCAGGAACTCTTTTGAGTTCGGTAACATCGTTCAATTCATAGGTTTGTGATTCGAGGAGTTCTCTTTTCGGTACCTTATCAAGAGTACAGAGTTCCTCACTACTGCTTTTAAGCCTGTCCTTTGGAGCCTGAGAAACTTGACGTAACTGGATCTGATACTCTCGTTCTGTGCGTGAGCACTCCACTTGCTGAGAATCTCATCTTGTTTTTCTTCTTCATTTTTCAAATTAAGTAAGTATGTGGTGACTTCTTTCCTTTGTTTGGCTTGAGTCCAATCTCATCTGTCAGGAGATGGAGTCGTCTTGCTTAGTAAGGAGTTGTTAGAGTCTTCTGGTAGTCGCTTGTCTTATGAGTGAATCTCGATCTATGGCCTATTTGATTGAAGCTGAAGGCCTGTTCAAAAGATCAGATAGGCGGATGGGAGCAAGAAAACGGAGCGATGAAACCTTGAAGGCCATGAATAACCACCATGCCGTTGTTGAAGAGATCAGGTTGCGTGATCTCCACCCCTCCGAAAAAGACCTTAGCACTAGCAGTTGTGCTGGTCTTTCTATTGACCGAATCAGAGGTGACGGTGATGCAACGGCCTGGACTCAAGGTCTCGATCTTGGTACCAAAAGAAAGTCTCCGCATATAATCAATTGTGAAGAGACCAGGAACAATGTGCTCACGAAGGAGGTTAGGGAAAGAGAAAGAGAAGCAGGTGCGGAGGGAGGCATCTGATGGAGCGAAGATCGTTTCAGGGAACTTACTACAGAGCCAGGCAGAGGCAGCGGAGGCCGCGGAGTCAGAGAGTGAAGGAGCCGCCGTGGCTAGCTCGTGGAAGCCGAGATGGGACAAGATCGGAGGGAGGAGTGCTGTGTGAGAGAAGAACGAGTTTTCTTGGAGTTCTTGTGGAGTCGACGGTGTAGTTGCCGTTGTGGAAGGTGTGAAGCTTGCTTCCAGTCCTTCAATGGCGCTCACTCTGGAGAGGCTGCCTTTTTTTCTGCTATTGGCAGGGCTCACTTGAACTCGCTTGTTGGCTTGTTTGGTAGCTCGGTATTCTATATAATCATATTAAGAGTAGATAAAAATGCCTCCTCTAACCCGCTATCAAATCAATAGCTTTAGGTGATCCTCATCGTCTAGACGAAAGCCGGGAGAAGACAGGCCTCACCTCGTGAACCATCCCTCGCTTGGAACAGAATCTCACTCCCCTCGATCGAAGCCCTTAAGGACATCTTACTATGATCAATAGCTAGACCGGACCTCTTCCCAGTTTCCGATCTTCTATCATTGGTCCGTTTCCCATGGTCTATCATCGATCCTTCAGAGGCAGGGTATGAAGAATGCTATGGTCTATCACCTATAGTATAGGTAAGGCTTTAGCGTTATGAAAGAACTGGGAGAGAGAGCTTCCAGGAATGGTTCCTGCCCGTCTAGGGGACTGGACCCTTCCTTGCCTTGGACTGAAAAAGAGTGAGGAATGGGGCTAAGCTATACGCTACCTTACCTTGCTGAATCATAAATAAGCAAAAAAGGGCTCCTTAGTGCTGTATGGAAGAAGGGGGTCCTCGTCTGAGTCCACGACTCGCAGCTGCCTTTCTAACTAGGTTGTGACTCCGGTACTTTATCACATGGATTTGAATCAATGAATGAGGTCAATTTCGATTCGGCTTAGTCAAACTAGGTCAAAGCCCGTTTAGTCTTTCTCTCCTCTATATCAACTGGATTGAAAAAGTCAACGGCAACTCCCACCGGCTGCTTACTGAATGCCCTTTCGGGGGGCAAGGTTCTTTTGACGTGCTTTGCAGAAGACAAGGGCTAGCGCTTTCTTAATCGATCGGTGAACAAATTTCTTGTTCTTCCCAGTAGCCTCTTACTTTGACTGACTAATGTGCAATCCCTAGGTGGCACTCCCTAAGAGGGGGGTAACCATTCTTTTTGGATGTCCTATGGTAGTCGTCATCAATCATAGTTCCCATGATGGCTGTAAGATGCTATTCAGTTAGCTAGGTCGTGGCCGGCTGTGAGGCTTTCATTTCCTCCGCCTCCTTCAGAGGTCTTGCTTTCAGAATCAAATAAGGTTTTCAAACCGTAACTCCTTCCAGCTCTTCTGGGGCATACATTTCATATATGTATTTCCTCTAGCAGGCTTTGTCTCATATCACATTACTTATTAGATAACCTTCATCACCCGGAAATGACTTACTCAATGTCTAACTGTTTGCTGGCGGATTAGCTGGTTGGCAGGTTAGCTTAATATCCCACGCTTACTCGAGCTTACTTAGGATTCCCTGACTCTTTATTTGAATTCTTCCGTGGGATAGGAGATAGGAGTAGGAATGCCTAAAACAGGCGTGGCAGGGCTTCTTACAAACCACTTGCTATAAGCACTTGAAAAGCTTTCTCCCGCGAAACACTCGCAGGTGAAATAGTGCTACAAAGCAAAAGCCTATTATATTAAAGGAAGACTCCTCTCTTCAAAAGCCAGAAGGAATCTCAAAGAATAAGCCCTACGGAGGGCTTACCAATGTAACTTGCTTAGATAGCACTTTAACTGTTCAATGCTTCCCGCTTTAATAAGACATTAACCTTAGTCTTAGAAATCACTTTACTTTACAAAGGCCAAGAAAAGAAATCTCTCCCAGGAAATTTCCATTTAGTTAGTATCATTGGACTTAGACCTAATACGGATTCTTCCGCTAAAAGCGAACTAAAGTTCTGTCCGGAATGGCGGGAGTTATAGTCCGGAGCATGTACGTCTCGTATCGAGGAAGTCGGCTCATGCACTGGTGTGGGAAGGCAGGCTTGACTTCTAGTTCCTCGGTTCCTGCAGTTGTTGAGTCAACTTAAGACTGCAGCAGAAGTAGGGACTGCGATCTTATACTGTCGCGCGGCTTCCATACCCTGAAACGATACCGAAAAGGTGAGGATTAGGCTCAACCGAAAAGGCTAAAAGAGATCGCGGAGGAGTCGCATCTGACTTAAAATGCATATCATATATAGCTAAGGGTAACGCAATCCGGCTTCTTCGTAGTATAAGGAAGAGGCCTAAACAGTATTCCTTTGTCTCGAACTTCGTGAAGAACTCCATTCTATCTCTCCCTCGTTACGAACAAAAAAGTGGGCGGGGAAAGAATAATAACTTCTATCTTCGGCCGTGCCATAGGGTTTTATCAAAAGAAAAGTATCCGATCTTCCTTGGCCTTTCACCAGGAGACAGAAGGTATCTCCCTTACTAAAAAAAGACCCTCTCTCCTCGTAGGCATGGAGATTTTTGTCTTCTCGAAAGAGAGTTCAGTCTCACTCTCCAGAACGTGCTAGTTCCACCTGATTTCCGTCCGTACTCTCAAACAAAGAAAAAAAAGGGCAAAAGAGCTCAATTACAGGGATTGAAGCTTTCAACAAATTATCCCGGGACTTAGCACAGTGGAACTTTCTCAATGGATGTGATTAAGTCATCGCTTCGCACCTCTCCTTGTCATTCGATCACACTGCTTTCCTCCACGTATCACTCGACTTTCAGTCAACCATATCTAACTCAGCGGAGCTACCGCATGTAGAAACCTAGCTACAGCTACCAAATCAGCCGCTAAAGCCCTCTTTACCCGTTGGAATGGAAAGTAAGTAAGAAAATAAGATAAGAATCGTGTGAAATCGCGCTTTTTCATTTAACTAGTTAGTGGTGAAGTTAGAAGAGGATGGGGAAAAGGACTCTTGCTCCTTGTATTAGGCCGCCACGCCCGTATTTAAAGTTAAAGAGCTTCCTTCGGTCGCCTCTAACCTTCGTTCCTTTGATGTCGCTAAAGCCCGAGCTAAGCAAGGTCTTGGAAAGACCGAAGTCTGGAGCCAAAGCGCATCCCGGGGAAGCTTATTTGATACAAACAGTTTAGCCGCCAATAAATGATTGTCGCTATTATTACTCATAATATAATAAATAAAGTAATTTGCTGGCACTTTCATCTAGTTAAGAGAGAGCCTTTTGCCATGCCCGGTTGGGGCGAAGAGTTGGGTTGGTGATCGACTACCTCTCCTTCATATGGAGCCTCTTCTCAAGCAGCCTATACCATGATTAAATGTTTCTTAAACCCCCTATAGGGATGTTGGGGTTTAGCTCTGTTGCTCCTAGAACAGCCTTCAATATGAAATGTTAATTAGCCCGTGGCTACTTCACTCTTCAACTCGGGATGAAATCAGCAACATCAATATCTTAGTCAGTGATAAACTCTAAAAGTCTAAGCAGCCTTAGCTCATCGATTAACTCAAGCATCGGTACGCCCCTTACTCTTACTATAGTCCTGACTTACCCCAGGAGATAACAGAACTCAATAAAGATAACAATTCATCCCCGCTAAGCTTTTCACCTGATCTAAAAGGACAGAAACTACATAAGCAACCACTAAAAGGCTCTATCAGAAGAGAAGCATTAGCAGCAAAAAAAAAGAAAACAGCAATTGCCTCTTCAATCACCCGCATTAGAAGCCTTCGATCGAGTGGACTACCTTACATTAGACGCTTGGCACAGTCAGGACATCGAGTTACGGCTTCCCTCACTAAAGTAAATAGAAAACAGGTTTAGGCTCTATGCCAAGTAGATAATATAAACCCAAGTACTATAATGATATAAAAACTAAAAACTGGCAGAAACCACAGAATTCACCATGTCAATTCATTATCAGCACATTCAATTGACCTGGGCTGGGCATCCTTAGATCCGGTGTACACGCCTGTATTAAATGCTCTTCACGTAGCTGCTTTGCCACATCGCGCACTTAGCCACTCATTACATTAATGACTTCCGACTTAGCTAGCATATACTAGATTGGATTAGCATAGCACATGCTCTTAGAAAAACGGACTAATCGAGTCCGCGTAACGAAAGAAATATCCGCTTTCAATGTTAAGCCTCCCTGTCTGAATGAGCTCACTTCTTTTGACATGAGACAACCCTTCATCCATGTAATAGCTCATGGCTCTTTTCGACTCTTCTTACTTATACCCCTAAGTTATTCTGCGACGATCTAAAGCCCTGGTCATGCTTCTAAGAAGAATGGCTTTTCCTTTTCTGTCTAGCCCCAGCAGTTTACTTTCTTAAGAAAGCCTAGATCGAGTTAAGATCTATTTTCGAATTTCAGGCAAGGTAGTTACATGATTTCTTACATCAATGGCTAGTATGCTTTTGGGGCATTTGCTCTAATCGGAAGCCATTGCTTCTAGTCCTGGGGTTCTAGAGGTTGTCCAGGCATATAATAAAGGCAAATGAGAGGAGACTTGTCTTAATTTCCGAATCTAAAAAAAGAAAGTAAGGATAGATACTGACAAACCTTCCTCTAGAGTACAGTATCCGTTTTGATTCCTACATCTCTTTCCTCTGTTATCTGTCATCCATTCTATTGGCCTTGGCTCTTACTTAGAAAGTCTAGAGTCTAAAACCACATTTCTGGCAGCCTATAAGATAAGTCATGGCATAGGCAAATAAAATAGGACCAATCAAGAAAGAAATTCAGTCTATCTGGAGTGGAGGAGTTCCTAAGTTCTATAAGGCGATCGGAATAGCAAGCTAATACAAAGTCAGGATCAATTAACTTACTCCCTTTAGAAAGTGAATTCACTACACTACATCTTTCGATAGCAGGAAACCATAGAAAAAGGGATTCCATGCTCTATTTATGTTGCCTTTCACTATCTTCCTTCCATAGGGAAGCTCTATTAACAGGCTAGGCTTTCCTAAATCGAACTTCAACTCGAGAAAGTAGAAAGATCATCCTAAGAAGGAAGGAGTTAGGAAAGCGCGATCCTTATCTTCACCTAGCGGTAACTCTCTACCAAGAACCTCATAACAAAAGGAAATGCAAATCCCTCACTCTGTAAGCTTTTTTTTTTACGCCTAGCCCCTCCAAGGTCTCACTTTAATGAAAGTGTCCGAAAGACTGTATTGACTTTATTTGAAGTCTACATCATCTCATGTGGAAGGGCTCCGTCTTATAAAATTCCATCATCCCTTGAACTCAGTACTGAGCTTTACATAGATTCATGGATCTCCTATCTATGATAGATGTAAAGCGATAGAAAGCTTTCCCCTCCTTTATTTGAGCTTTCTGCGCTACTTCCTTTCTTTGAGACAGAGCTTCGTTGGCCCGCTCCTACAGCTACAGTGAGCTACTAGATAAAACTTCCAAACCAGATATGAATATTCAATATTCCTACTCAGGTTGATATTAGAACTGAGACTGAAGTTGCTAACAAGCGGGAAATGAACTTCTCTAGCGCCTCAAAGAAAAAGGGCTCCGTAACTCCTTTCACACTAAGCTAATTCAAGTGCACTAAGCAAAATGAACCCTAAAGCTTCAGCTGCTATCTTATTTATTGAAGTGAACTTTCTGCAATAGCCGAGTTCATCGAAGGAGCAGAAGAGGGTAGAGGAGGAATCTGTCGCTACTGTAGTTGCTCTTTTGTCTCTATCTGTCGGTCCATTCCGTATTCCCGTTCTCTTAGAAAGAATGGCTCTCTTCCCTTGGCCTCGTTGTCTCTATCGATCTCACAAATCTCTCTGGCAAGGGCTCATCCGTGAATGAATCCCTTTACTTTATTCCTCCGATGTACAACTTGACTGCTGCCTGAGCCTAGCTAGTACACTGCGCGCTAGAACTCTTCGCCCCGTTGGTTATCAATAAAGAAAAAAAGAAGCCAAAGAGGAGGAAGATGTCGCCGATCTTGAATTCCTTATCCTAAGGCTGTCACTGAATGAATCTGGTAACTAATGCCGCCAGAGAGGCTGAGGTGAGTATCGTCGCATCGCCTCCGACAACTTCTTTTGCTTTGTAGCTACGGCTCTTATCCTTCCTTTATGGTTCGTAATTCTTAGTTTAGACTTCTTTCTTTAGACTGCTTTCGCTTGCGCCCCTTGTTCCTGCTTTAGCCTGTGAGGTATTGCTCTTGTTGTTCTTTTTAGTTTCAGTGAAGTGCTTATAGGGCTTAACTTCCGATTTAGCTATTTCTGTGATAGAAGAAGAGTATATTATAGAATACTAGTGAATCTTTCTTTAGAGTGCCGCACCTTACCCATCGTGTAATGACAGTGTGCCTTCACCCCATGATCTTAGTGCTCCGATTGAGCCTTCTGTATCTGTAACTGTAAGTGCATATGTATACACTAATTTATACGTGGGTTCCGCTTCGGGGAAGACGAGTTGACTCCACAAAGCAGAAAATTCTTGCCTCGGATATTCCATTAACGGTTACCTAGCCCAGGAAAGAAAGGGAAATCTGCTAGAGGCACCTTCCTATTCCTGCAGAGAAAGGTAGCCAACCTGGGATAGGTTGCGGCAAAGCGATATAGTAAAAGAAGAAAGATAGACTTATTTTATATAAGGACACCTTGAAAATACGCACCCTCACAGAAAGAGGAAAGGTCCCACTCAGACATTCAGACACACACAAACACAAACATGACAACCGGGGCCCCCTAGATCGACAGGGCTAAGGATGGGCTCCTGCTTTGACTATAGAATAGATGAGCATGACATATGCGACTAGAAAAGAGAATGAATCGAGACCTCCACCAAAACTTGCTAATCAATGACTCTATCTGCTCACAGTTTGAGGAATCTTAAAACAACTCATAATGTAGGGCCTGTACCACAGCTTTGATCAGAACCTCCTTGCCTGCCTTTGACAGAGGCTACGCTCCTTCCACCCTTAAAGCTTCTTCCCGATCTTGAACAATACTAAATACCTGCTTATTTGATCTCCCTATAAACTAAAAGTGGGAAGTCCCCGGTACTTGTCATCTTGCTCCACTGCCTTAACACCCATTCTATTCTGAATTTAGATTGGAATCGGCCTATGTTAAGTAAGGGAGGAAGTAACTATTTGAAGTGGTGTATGGTAAGAGGACTAACAGGGGGGAGCGCAGCGATCAAAGCTTTGGTTTAGGGCCCACTTGGTTTAAACGAAAAAGAGATCTTTCTAGCGATTCAGTTTCTAGAGGGTTCCAAACCTAGCCTTCCAATATGAGAGCGAGACAAGCGTCACTTCCGTCATTGGATGTGGATGGGTTCAGATTGCTGTTACTGGCAATTTAAGGAATTAGCCCTTCGCCAAGGCCTTGATTCGCCTGACCTGTGAAAGACCCTAGGAGAAGAAAAGAAGGTCATAGTAGCTTCAACTGGTGTGATAGTCCTGTAAGCATCTGTCGAATGAATTATTATTCAGCTAAAGCTTTCGCCTTCGGAAGATTCAAAAGAAAAGTATAGGAAGTATGCCACGATTAAAGCACTCCGATCGGAGATGGACCGAATCATTTGGTTCTCTAGTCTACTGCTTCACTACGAGCATAGTGACTACCTACCATAATAGTACCCCCTAGGAAGACTAGGGATAGGTAGAAAGGGTGGAAGTCTTTAAGGACTGTTAGCTGACATTGTCTGGTGCGTGTAAACATGCCCCCAGCCGGGGCATTTCTTATACTATACTGGTAGCAGGATCGGCCACCCCGGCCCCAGCATTGCTCTAATTTGAGCTCTGAGCTGGAGCAGTCTTGCTTTGGCTCCCCTGACCGACCTCAGGCCTCCTGATCAAGTGCACATTCCCATACTGTAGGATGGGCCTTTAGTTAGTGTTGACTCGACAATTGGCTGTCGACCCGTGACCGTCTCGTACATTGGGCTGAGAACAGTAGCCACCTGTTGTATCATCCTCAGCATCATATCGTGATTCTCTTTTCCCACTTGTAGCCTAATCATAGCCACCTCTTGGTTGGTCATTCTTGCAGGTGCCACAGCAGGAAGGGGTTGGCTGGCGGAGCCACGACAGCGAGATTGGTCTCCGCGGCTATATGCGAAGATCCTTCAGCAGGAGGGTGTCTGGTCCCTTCCGCCGTAGTCTCGTGTTTGCCATGAAGAGTACCATAAAATGGACCTACGGATGGCGGATGAGCAGTGTGCCTAGCGCACCAAAAACAACCAATCCATTCACACGACTTCTATTTCGAGATCAACGCGCTACGAACGGAGTCAATAAAGAATCCACGACTGATTGAATCAGCATGTATCTCAGGTACTAGAAAGGCTGTGGTTCTCTTTCCGGAATTCAAAATGCTAGGATATCATCAGCTTCACGAGCCGCAAGCTACACTACCTTCTTCCTTTGGACGGTAGAACGACCTATTTCTGCCGATCCATTTGCAATTGAAAGCAGCCTATCATAAACTATTTGTCCGCCCCTTATTGGAAAACGAAAGCGCTGAACAGGTTACGGGCAAGGATCAAAAGGCATTTTAGAAAGGTATGCCGCTTCACGAAGAACTTTGATCCATAAAGAAGCACTGCAGCACTACCAACCCAGTCAAAGAAAGAGATTCGGCACCAACTAAACGAAGTCCCGGTTTTCTATCTTCAATCAATACGTAGTAGCCTTTGAATCTCCCAGGCAGAAAGGCGTTCTTAACGTCAAGTTGACGAATAGGCCAGCCTGTTAGAGGACACTGTGGGCCCTAGTTTACTTGTTCTCTTTGATTCCTCCCTCCTGACTGAAGAGATTCCAATCTCAAGAGCTAAAACCAAGCCCATGATAAAGAAGAAGGAAGGCTAAACCACTCAACTGGGCAAACGCTGCGTCTTTCTCCTCTATGGAAGTTCTTTGAATGCCTCTTTCTCAAAGGTCTACGAGAACTAAGAGAAGCCTATATCTGCGCACCCTACTTCGCGGGACTAAGCAAACATCTTTCAAAGAAGGAATTGACTACTACCTTAGAACTTTATAACCTTGCTAGGTTTACTTTGAGATAGACTAAGGACTGATTCCATTTCATACGTCATATCTGAGTTTCAACGTACGAGGTCTATATCCTCTTTGAATCCCCTTTTTCAGGTCCTAACTGGGAGGACCGTATTCATCAAGAAACGTAGTTTTCTCAGTAATAAGATAGCGCTGGGATAAGGCGTAGATAAGGAATTGGCTAGTCTCAGTCTAATAGGGTACGGAACGCTCCGAGAGACCACTCCTTAATTCTTCCTTACGGTTAGCGAAGGGACCCATCCGTATGGGGCCCGAGCGTTACTAAGAGTCTAATCGAAGCATTGCGCTGTGGCTCTAGGTCTTTGACCTTCTTTCTATCGACTTGGCTTAAGGTAACCCCTTACTCTCGGTCTTCTTAGTGACCTGAGGCGAGGGTGATATCATAAGCTGTTGTCGGAATAACAGGTAGAGAATACGCCGTCACTGATGACTTTACTGCTTGACTTTGCTTGTATCGGGTGAAGAGAAGGGGGTGGTAGCATGTCCTTTACAAGGCTAGGCACAGGAGGAAGCATCCGATCTTTAGCATCCTAGCCAGGCCTCAGAAGCTTCTTTCGCAAATCCGCTTTAGCATATCTCAATGAAAGAAGTCTTCGTTCAAATCCGCCGACGAAAGCAAACCAGACCCAGCAGCACCCGAAGCTACTTCATCAAAAAAGGAATTGAGTTATTCTGAAGCCGTGGATGAGCCGATCGAAAAAGCGATTGTCAGCCCAGAATTCATAGCTCGCACTTGACCTTGAAGCCGGATTCCGTCTTTCTTTGTTTATCGGCTGATATAGAGAAGAAGCGAAAGAACCTTTACTTCCGAGTAGCTGACTTGACTGGACTAACCTTGAAGGCAGGTGAACTTGTTTAGGAAGTGGAATCGTCTTACTTATTATCGTTGATGTCGCATATACGCTGCATCGAAGAAAGCCGAAGGAAGAGTTGATGCTAGAACAGCGGATCTGATCAATGTTATAAGGAAGAGCTACTAAAGTAAAGAGTCCGACTTGCATGTCTTAAGCATAGTAACATTTGCTAACCTATCATTTACAGACATCTTAGATGAGAAAGAGAAGATAGAGAACATGCCATCAAAAGGAGGAGAATCCGATAACGGATTCCCTTAAAATCAGATCACTGCAAGGAAGGGAATAAGGATGGCATCGAATAGACTCTGGGACTTGAAAGATAGTTCTTTTTCCGCCTTAAAGAATGAATAACAAGATCACGGCCACTTATGGATAAGAGTAAGAGTTTTGGCTTTATCCTTTCCATCGAGCTGTCTGGTCTAGTTCATCTGCTCTTCACTACCATCTATCTAAGCGCTAAGAAAGGTTCCCGTCTGGCTATCTCCTTCTCAGATGAGAGTAGGCATGAGAACTCAATCACGAAATGCCACAGTAGGCTTGTTTTCAAGAAAAAAGGGGTTTCAATAAAGGTCTCAATGACAACCTACTGGTAGCACCTCAGAGATGTCTATTCCTCTCTCTGATAGTCAAAGTAAGCCAAGCGCTAACAAGCTGAAGTGAAGAAAGTTCATCATAGAATAGAAGGGAGAAGAAGCCGGGGAAGAGATCTTCCTTTGAGTCCTACTCTGAGTTGATTCTTCTTGGGAGCTTTTGTCCTTTATCGAAAAAAGTCAATCAAGGCGTTACGTTAGCCCGTTAGCAGTTAAAGGCTTGAAAGCATGCCCAGCTAGTTCCGAGTTCCTCCTTTGGATTAGCGGTTGAGTGTGCCAAGCCGGGCAGGAGTTATTGCATTGATGCCGAGAATTCAAGCTTTGGAAGACGGTCAAGGAAGCAAGGCAGTGGCTGCTATGGATGAGTGAAAGCTTCTTCTTCTTTTTCTTTTTCGATGGTAATTGAATAGCCCTTCTTCGATTCCTTAGGAATTTCGTATCGTAAGGGCAGCTGGCCTTGGCTTGGGCTATCTGAGGTTTACTTCTATTTTCACTCCTCCGAAACTTGAACTTGCTTTCCCACCACCTTCTAATCGGAGGAAACCGAGGTTTTTTATGAGCAGCTCAAAATGAACTATTTGCGTAAGTCCGCAAACAGCTCAGCTTTCAGTCTTATTGCACTAGCATTCGATGCATCAACTATGGCAGTTCCGATAAGAAAGAAATAGCTAGATTCGAGAGCCCAACTGGGGATACCTTTTTCTTATATAAATAGGCATTATGCCTATAGAAGTACTCTAGCTCTCACCGATTCTTCTTCAATTGCAGACCCCTCCCACTCCACAAACTGACAACCAAACCATGCACTCTAAATTGGACAGTCTCGAGGGTAAAGTAGAGCAACTCTCTGAGAAGTTTTCACAAATCCTGAAACACTTGGGTAAGCGCCCTGTAGGATAGGATTTCAAGGATTCAGTTAGGCAGTTAAAGGCTTCCCCTTATTTATTATTATTTCTAATATAGGGTAAGTGCACGGAAGACTTCCCACTTCTGGGACACACGGCGCCCTAATAGGATGAGTCACGCAACCCCTAGACCAACTGTCAGATTTCCCCCTGATGGTGATCTCCTTCCAACCTTAGATCCTAGAGCGGCACTTGATGATGGTGATCATTTTCATGAGGACCAACCCATAGAGTTCCAGTCGGACCCCATGCTAGGGTTCCAGATAGACACAACAGGCGTTCACCACAACCTCCTAGGTATGGTCATGAGGATTTAGGAGACATTACTAGGAGAGTCAAAGTGGATGTCCCTGAATATGATGGAAAGTTGGACCCTAATCTCATATCTTCAAAGATTGGTTGGATAACATGGAGGACTCTTTTGATTGGTATGGCATGTCTGACATAGAGCGTGTTCGTTTTGCCAAGATGAAGTTAATAGGATGGATGTAACCTTTCAGCCAGCGGGCCTTGATGTCCGAGAGGGAAGGGCAGCCAACCGAGCTCAGAAAGCGAAGCCATCGCCTCCAGTTATTCCAGTGGTTAGGAATCTGAACCGGCTCGGCTCCCTTTTTATTGGTCGAGTAGCTTTCCGTGAAATAGCCTTTATCTCATCGCCAATGGCCGGGTGAGGAAGAATGAATTGAATCTTTTGCCCTTCGAGAACTCAAAACGAAACGAAAACAACTGCTTAATTTAATAGCTTATAGGGGCCCAACTCCGCTAATCCGGACATTCGCTAAGATTCCCTAACCAAAAGAGGGGGCACTCAAGACCTGGATACTCTAAAACAAGACCACCACTTCCCTTCCCGCAGAAGAGGAAGAACAAGAGTCTGGTTGCGCTTCGGGACGACTTCCCCTACCACTACTGTTAAATAGCGCCCTCTTCTCTTAGTATAGTAAGCTGGCGGGCTTCTCCCAAGAGAATGCCTTCACTCCACTCCCCCTTAAGACGCCTATGGAGAACTAAGGTACCATTAGGAGTATCCTTTCCGAAGGCAGGGGGAGCTCGAAAACAACAAACGCCACTATTAGTACTTCCTCAGAGCGATTGAACTAGCCTTTTGACTAAATAGATATGGGCATAGAGAGGGAATCCTGAACTACAGGAAAAAGGGAGAGCTACTTGCCAGCAGAAGTAAAGAAAGAAGCAAAAGCTTTCGCATGTAGTCACTCAAATCCCTTTTTTTTTACGTAAGTAAGCCTGCTGGCCTTGGGAAAGACTCCATCAAGGGTCTTTCAAACTCCACAAGACTCCTGCTCTCTCACTGGCTAGCTTCTTCCCTGGCCTACCATCCAAGGGCAAGGGAACTCCATAGCAGTTTCCAGAAGAAGAAATCTAAATCCTACTCCATATATGATATGGAAAACATGAATCAATCTATCTATTTAGACCCACCATAGAATCTGATATCAAGTCCTCCTTCCTTTCATGCTTCCTGCTGCCCTCTTGAGCGGATTAAAGCGAGGTTAGTTAAGGTTTGGCATATCTGGGCTTCCGCTGTCGCATATGTGCTGAGATGTGGCAAAGAAGGAATTTCAATTTCAAGAGGTGCGTCGAGAAGTTCCATACCTTCTTGATAGAGTCCATTGCCTTGCTTGTACTTACTTAAGTCACAAGATTGGCTTGGTGTTCAGTGTAACAAAAATACAGGATTTCATTCAAATCATCCCTGCTCCTCGAAGCCTTTCTTCGACGTCAGAGAGTTTGATCGAGAAACCAAGGAAATTCCTAATAGAATAGCGTAGGGAGACTAAAAAAGTAGCGAATCCGGTTTCGAAATGAGGCGGTCTTAGAAATGAAAAGATATCACTGTATGTAATGCGATTGAAGCTATTAGAGAATTCTACACCCATTTCTGGGTATTTTCTGCCACATCTCATACCCGTAGTACCGGGTCTTGACCACGTAATCAAAGGCTTTCAAAGGTCTCTGAAGTGGAATATTTTTTATGTGCAGGACCTTCAGCTTTCACACTTGAGCAAATTTTATCTATATAGCTAGCGACTTAGTAGGTCTAAGGCCTGCCCCCCCGCAATAAGTACTAGCGTATAGCATAACCAAATGGAAATGTGGCTGGGGAAAGGAGGAGTCGAGATAAAAGGCTTGTAGAAGGAATCAATGAGGCGAATTGAGCTAGGTTGCACTACTTTGAGGGGAAATCCCTTACTGAATGAATTTGGATCAGTGACAGTAGAAACTAAACAACCTTGAATGCTTTCTATGATATCCTCTTTCTGGCTAGCAAACGTGCTAATTGGTCTTCAGAGCTTATTCCGAGTTATCTAATAGCTTCACTTCGCTCCGCTTCGTTCGTTCCCCCGAATTCTGTAAGCTTGCTTGGTCTACCTGCTTTGTTCTGATTTCATTGTATTCCTCCGTATTCAGCATTCGCCGGTGTCACAAAAAGCAAAAGCATAATCAATTCGTTGAGGCGCCGTCAAAGCACCCTAACAAATACATTTGCCTATAGAAGAAAAGAAACTTACCCTATAAGGTTCCCTCTATAGCTAGTCTTCTCCGTTAGGATATACTATAACATTGCCCGCGCTAGGCATCTGATCCCGGTCTTAGACACGATCCTAATCCTAATGCTCTTGAGCAGGTTCCCCCACTCTGCTTCCTCGTTTTGCTTCTGGCAAAGCTTTGACTTTGCTTCTCTAGGCTGAGAACTCCCAAGGCCTCCTCGGTCTGAAGGAATGGAATTCCTATCGCTCTGACAGCAGCACCTCTTCTTTATTGTCTTGAAACTCCGCTCTCAACCCGAATTGTAGAACTCGGACATGATAGATTTATCATCTCAGGTTAATCAATTCAATGAGCAGCCGTTGACTCGGCTTTGTCCTCTTTTTCCTTTCCTTCCCGATGAGATCTGGTTCTCGAAGCGGGTGAAGACTCATCTGAGTCTACCTCGACAGGAACCCTCAAAGGCTGACTGGGTTTGTTTTGATTCCATCAAGCTTCTCGTTGGCTTTGTTGCATGCTTTCCAGAGCTTACTATTATATCTATAGCAGGTCAAGCCTTAGAGAGGAAAACCAATCATATCCAATTCTTTCTTCTTTCTATGAGTTCTTGACTTTAGAATCGGGCTAATCCCTCTTTCTTCTCTTTTTTAGAGACAAGGAAATGGAAAGACACGCCTACTTTGATGGGCTTACCCGACCGTTCGTTCTGGTCTAGGAACAGCTGAACTGAGTAATATTAGACTAGAAAAAAAGCCTTTCTTTATATTTAGATCCATTTCCCGAGACGCTTATAGTCAACTATCTGATGGTCTGAGAATCCATAAAGAAAGTATTTCTACTCCAGGACGCACGACACCTTTCCCAGCTCTAGGTGGTTCTAAACCACGTTAAGCTAGCAAGTTTTCTGTACCAGATCCATCACCGAGTACTGCATACTTGTGTCAAAAAGCTGACCTGGGTATATCTGCTCTGCACACCACCAAATTCAAATATGGTAAGTAAGTGCATACAAAGGCCAATAGGAGTAATATCCTAGCGGCTGTCCGACCCTAAAATAGACTTGAGAGTCCTTCTTCTTTACGAATGGGACCTCACAGAAATGAAAGGCTAGTGCTGAATTAACAACACTCGAAGCGAACGGCTGACCAAAACAAACCTTAAACACTTCGAAGAGAAATAATACTGGCCACCTATCGGTGGCAGATTTCAAATCGAAAGAGTAACAGGTTTGATTGCCAACTAGTCGATCAAGAGGTTTGTGCTGATTCCACCTTAGCTTAGTAAAAGCGAAGGTTCCATCCATGGGAATCCTCCTAAGCACTTGCATTAGCCAGTCATGGACCGGCTTCAGCAGCCTCTGATTGAGATTGACATAGTTACCCATGGCGAATATTCTCCTTTTGCCTCCTCCCTCAATAGTCTGACCGAGACGGCCAGTAACTGGTGGAATCCCATAGTCGAATGGTGATGGCAAGTAGGGATGGACTCGGCTAGTAAACCAGTCCAGATCCCATGCACTTAACAAGTCGTTAAACTTGTCATACACATATCGTACTGTGGGGGAGGCCACAAGGTACCCTGCGGCCATGACTCTCCATAAGTATGAGGCCCGACTAGAAAGAAATAAAAACTCGCTAGTTCATAAGCAAGAACTAATATTTCGGACCTGCTTCACGCTCTTGCCTAATCTTTGGACCCAACACCGTTGAGTCAATGGGTGCGTAGGTAAGGCCTTCCAGGTCGGATCCCAAGTCATACCTTGATACAGAGGTATGGTTGGGAGGAAGGGTGGGTAACGTTTGAGCAAGACTTTAAGGTTCTTCACAATCAAACCCACTTGCTCACACATTACCTCCAGATCAGACACAGGGGTAGTGATCGAGGTGAAAGTGGATTTATCCACTTTCTTAGCTAAGGCTATCACCTTAGACAATTAAAAGAAAGATAAATAAATAACACTTCACTAAAGGTAGCCCAAAACGTAATCACTAGTTGAAAAGAAAAAGAAGTTAGTACGGCCTTTCAAATAGAATCTAATAAGAAGTCCCGTGCCAAGCCCTAAGAAATGGGCAAAGAAAGGCACACAGAACGAATCCCGCGGAACAACCAAATGAAGAAAGCCATTTCTAATAGAGGTGCCTACGCGTCTTGATAGAGGGGCGATCATAGGTTCACCTAGACAAGAAGGTAGCAACGGAAAGCAAGGCAAAAGCTCAATCCAACATACCTTGCAGACTAAAAAAACAGGATGAGGGTTGGGTGGAACTGCCTTTCTTGAAGCAGTTCCCTGCCAATCGAAGACCTGAATGTAGCAGCTCCAACACTAGTAGAGGAGCGGGGACATCTCAAAGTAGCCTAGGGGCAAAAAAGTTTTGAAGGGAATTGCACAGAAATGCTAGACTCAGTCCAAGCACGAGAATGCCAATCAACTGTAATGGTAGCTCAACCAAGGACTCAGAAAGCACTTTTTCCAGCACTTGTGCCAACCAACCCAACAAAGCAAGCCCTTCTATTGGATACGAGATTGCAACCAGAGCCATCTTGATTCGAAGAGCTTAGGGAGAGCAAGCAAACGGAACTTCACATACAAAATTTATTGAGTAGCCAGAAGAAGTTCCTCAGAGGCTAGGGGTGAAAACTATTAAAGGTGTCTAATCGTATAAATAAAACTGACAAGAACTGGACTTATTTACCTCGGGGTTACTTTCCGAGGCGGTAAGGAAGCGTAGCAGCATCGGGGGAGTCCTATTAAACCTCTATTCCATCAGGCACACTAAAAGCTGGTCTTTAAGAAACCAACCTGAAAGTAGGAAACTTTCCTTGGGATTATATATCATCATAGGCCAGCCAGGAGAAAAACCGCTTTCTTTCCAAAGAGATTCATGAGTTCCAACTCTTCCGTATAGCCGTCTTGATGAGGGCAAGACTAAAATACGGAATAAGGAAAGCAATGGCATCGATTAGAAAGAACATTCTAGATGGAAAGATATGTCTTGTGACCGACCAGCCTTTCTTTTTTAAATATATGATCTTTTTTCCGCTGTCTTTTCAGGCCGGGAAGGGTATCCGCGGAAGATGAGCTAACGTAAAGGCCCTCGGCAGAGGAACGAGCTCTATTTACGTCATTCTAAGAGGCGCTTCAAGCCGAGTAGCGAAGATAGCAAAGTATAGATTGGATTGAGACAAGAACCTTCCGTTGTTAAAGACAGACTGGATTACCACACTCTGAAAGCCCGGGTTCCAGCTTAGCGCATTGAAGGAATAAAGAAATGGCACAGCTGAGTGCTAGAATCTTAGTCGATGGAAGTTATATTCACCAATTCACTAAATGAATATTCGTTCAATTTCAATCATAATAGTCAAACTCTTTGTTCTCATAACAGAGAACCGGCCCTTAGCCTTAGTTGGAAGCTAAACCAAAGCTAAGCTTGTAGTTCAATGACCAGTTGGTTCCTAAGCTCTCTCTTTATTGCTTATCTTCGAGGTAGGATTCCCTATATGGAATTCTTCTCTTTCTTTTCTGGGGACGGGACTCAGCTCCCTACTTCAGGTCTCTTCCATCTACCGTCAGGCCCATAACGGCGTTCCCTAGGTCACCAATCCCAGCAAGAGTGGATGTTGATAGGATAGAGATTAGGATAGAGATGCTGACATCCGGCTCTCTCCCAAATTGATTTTCTATACTTTTTTTCTATATATATAACTACATGTGGCTTGATTCAGGCTCTTTGTCTGATATGTGGGCAAGTACTCTCTGTGGGAGCTTCTAGCTCGTCTAGAGTGCCCCAGCCATATCCATAGAATGACGTATTCTCTAGATATTTACCACAACGAGAGCGAATCCTGCTATCGTAAAATAGCCTACAATCCCGGGGTTAGATGGCCTAAATTTTCTATTTTAAGAAAGGCATCCAAAAATGGGAGGTATAGATGAAAATCAGCGCAGTACACTCTACTTGGATTCAATGAGAAGGCTCGTGGGTCCCATATGATAATGCATGTATCTCAGTATAGCTACTCGAAGAGTGGAAACTGTCTACCAGTTCCTGAACTTGAAATCATTCAATGCCCTGCTTCTCTTTTGAGCGCATCCCCTATCTTGTGCCATTCACAGAGCGTTCAACATCCACTGGGTTGTGGAAGTCGATGGTGTGCGGATGAACAGCAGGGGAAGCGAGGGGAATGACATTTGAAGCTGCTTCTATCTATGTAAGCTAAGCCCCTGAATCTGTAATCCCAAAAACTGGAATCAGAAAAGGCCAACCAATACAACTTTCCGTGTTGGCACGAGCTATTCTTCCTTCTTTTCTCATGGAGAGAATCCTACTAGCCTTTCCATTCCCTCTCATGCTGAGGTATTTCATCTTGAATGGAATCTGTGACAAAGGCTAAAAGGCTCTTACCGTACTTTACCACAATTCCGTGGAATCCCACCCTCACCCTTTCTTTGTATCAGCTATATCCCAGAATCTATTTAGATTAAAGAAAAAGCCCATCACCATCTTTCCAACCAACTCTCTTACTGAAGAGTACCGGGCATCTATCCTATAATCATCATCTACAGAATAGCAATCAAGAAAAATGAAAAGGCCTAAGAGATAGACTTCCATATAAAAAAGAAGTGGAAGAAAAGAATCTCGATTCCTTTCTTGTCTTTAAGATCCTCTAACTTAACTAGTCGAATTCAAAATAGGTTCATAAGTCAGCTGCACACTTTCTATATCCGATGGAAGAAAGAGGTCACACTCTACATCAGAGACCAGTTAGACACAGACCAGACCCCTTATTCCAGACAGCACTCAGTGTGCTTCTTTATGATTCAGCAAGATAAGGTAGCAGGAAGATTCCTCACTCCACAAATGAAATTCTTTCTCAGTCCAGAGCCCCTAGATTAACCGGGATCCAGTGCCCTATACGGGCCATTCCTGGAAGCTTTCTCTCCCAGTTCTTTTTCTAGTTAGCCGTTTTCCCAATCCTTTTTTTCTTTGTTTGGCTTTCCATAGGATATAGGATAGTAGCGGTCCAGGAGAAGCCGTTCAAGTGCTAAAATCCCTGGGGGGGGGTATTACGAACCAGAAAAAGTTTTTGAACTTTAGCGGAAAAAGGAATTCCCTTTCATTCAAGTTCAAAGGCTACTTGCCTAACTCTTTTTTAAGTGGCATTCCACGATCAAGAGTTAGCTTAATTTGCCGAGCCTAAGGACTCTCCTGGATGTCAAATCCGTTGCGAAGGACTGCTTTATGTAATCGGATTGAATAGAAATATTGATCAGTTCCCGGAAAAAAGGATTTTCTTACCTTTGTCTTCAATAGCGAGATATAGCTTTCCTACTACGAGCTTTTTTCCCTTTCCCGGCCTCCCCGATTAGAGCGCAACGAAAAAAGTCTCTTACCTTCTAATCCGATTTGACTAGTGGCCCTCTTATCAACTAAGTGCTCGATCGAGTTCTTACGCTACCTACTCTACGATAACATTCAGTGATCCCAGCCGACCAACCTCAGCTAAGAGGGATTCTCCTTCATAGCAAGATAAGATCTATCCTTATAATGCGATCCACTAGGGCTAGGGCGACCCGCAAAGACAGATTCAAAGTCTCTTTTTTGGCCTCTGTAAATCAAAACAAAAGTCTAGAGCCCCTACTATCGAAAGTACTCCATAGCTGATTGCTCCCTAATGGTTAAGCTATCCCCATGGAATCGAAATTCTGCCTGCAACGTTAAGACCCGTGGAGTGCCTAAACCCGCTTTTAAAGCGGGAAGACGAGGCGGAAAGTAGCGAAGCGTCCGATTGTGCACGAGCGGATCTCTCCGAGAAGGCTATTTGCTCAAATCAAATCCAGAAAGCTCCTTCCTTTAGAACCTAGCATAGAGGTTCCGAGTTCGGCGAGTCTACACTATCAACGAGTGATTTGGAACATTTCTATACGCTAATTGCGAGATCACCGATAAGGTCTATTTCCAGCTGACCAGTAAAAGGTCTTGTCCTTATGTCTTCTCCTTCCATGGGGAGCTAACTATCTTTCCTCGAGATTCCTTTCGTCTATATGAGCTCGATGGCAGCCAGTTTCTATGCAACCTTTGGGAGTTCCTTCCTGGTGTAGCTTTAGTTCTTAGTGCCATTCTTTCGGTCCCAGTAACCATTACAGGAAGTGTCCTGAGTGCTAATGATTCTTTTCTTTTTTCCCCTTCAGGGCATCCTTTGTTGTTTTACAACAAAGTTCAAAAAGCCTCGACTTCGACTTGAGAAAACTCATGCGCTTGTCAATTAATTCTTGGTGTAATACTCACTCGTTTTTCTCTATCCCCCAGAGCCAAGCTTCGACCTAAGGCTGTTCCCTCTCCCAATCGGAGATGCGGACCAATAGATCCGTTTTGAGACAGAAATTTCTTTGTTTGGAGGTTTCATCTCTTTTCATATGCTCCAGGAGCTGAACGATCTGCCGCCGCTTTTGCGGAGAAGCCGTTTCCAGCTTAAGGTCGTCATAAAGCTCTTGGAGGACATGCCCTGGGGTCCTTCTGCCCCTAATTGTGTAGAAGACCTTTCGAATTAGGTCTTGTAACTCAATAGGATCGGGCGCACCCTCTCCTTCAGCAGGAATTGGTTGGTCCACTTCCCCCTGTGGTTGTTGACCATCGCCAGGGGCCGAGGAAGTTTCCCCCCGATTTAACCACTTTTCTATCCAGGAGCCACTCCACTCGGATGAGGTTGAGGGTTGTTCGGGAGCATCCACTCGGCGCCTTACCGAAGAAGGCCCGACGTCCTCTCGGGGATCAGAGCTTCTTTTTCTCGAAGCGGATTCGGCTTCCCCATGTTCCTGACCCTGACCTTCAGAATCAGACGACAGGTGGAGGTACTTTTTCCAACTCCCTGAGTCATTATTTCCCCCCGAATCTGACCCCGGGGCCATCATCCGAGGATCTACTCCCATTTCGGATGCTGCCACGGTAATGAGGACCCTTACCCCTAAACCAATGAGAAAGGCCAGTCCCCCTCTTAGGCCCACCTTCCGCAAGGCAAAAGATACGGCAAAGGGGAGGGCTCGCCCATGTAGAGCAATGTCTAGCCCAGAATTAGCCGGGACTATTCCAGTGAGTCCTCCTATGGTGAATAAAAAGATGAACCCTACAGCA
Source organism: Arachis hypogaea (assembly GCF_003086295.3). NCBI lineage: Eukaryota > Viridiplantae > Streptophyta > Magnoliopsida > Fabales > Fabaceae > Arachis > Arachis hypogaea. Next base: position 1,297,244 of record NW_027255450.1, on the reverse strand, counting down.
GGTTTAAGGAACGTAATCACTCATAGCTAAAAGGCCCGGTGGCCTCAAGTCATAGGAAAAACATGTTTCTTTCCCGCCTAGACGGTCGTGTAGGCCGGCTTTACCAATAGGTACGTAAGCCACTAACCTACAGGTTAGGTTACTATGTGAACCAAAGGCCTTTCTTCATTCTATAGGGCTCTAGATACCATTAATGACTTGTTCGAACATCCAAAGGAAAGAATCGTTATCTTCTATTAGCAGAGATCTAAGTATTGAACTGCGCTATTCTATAATATTTGACATCGAATTCCTTTTCGAGAGCTAAGAAAGCAGGCTATGAAGCCGAAGGCCAGTTCCCCATTATTGGGACTTTTGGGAACAAGCAAGGGATTGAGCTGCGCGAAAGCCTACTTTAGAGAAAGGCTAACGAACAAGCAACGGCTTCTAAAGTAGGGGGCGCACTTGCGCGAAAGCCTACTTTAGAGAAAGGCTAACGACGCGCATCCGTTTTCTTGCTTTTTCAGTTAAGTAAAGACTGACTACGAGCTAACTAATCGAATGGAACTGTCTTTAATGAAAAGAAAAGCGGAGGCCCTTGCTAGCATTGTGCTTTGGAATCCATTCTTTATCAATGGCCCACCCTTTCTTTGAACCTTGTCAATGATCGAACTTAAAGATATGAACTGAGTGCCATTTGATGAGTAACTGAGAACAAGGGGGAGGGATATGGAAAGGATGAAGTAATGAAAGACGAAGTCATTGCTAGTAGTAACGACTTGTCACGATCCATTGGTTCATATAAAATCCATGTCCTAGGTGTATCAAAAACATTCTTTTCGCTAAGCGTATATAATAAAATAGAGTGAAAGGTCCACCCCGAAAGGGGGTACTAACTAACAGCTGAGTCCTCTCCGAACCGCAGGAGATAGTTGCCCATCATACGGCTCACCAACTTCACTTGCCTCTATGGGAGACTCGCTCCGGGCAGGTTCGGATCACTTACAATACACGGCTCTACGAAGGAAGGGGTTGGTGGGTTAGGAACGTTTTTCAATATGATTCTTTTTCCGTATTTGTTCGATGAGAAATGCAAGACGAGAACCCATCTCTTTTCGACTGGGAAATGTTACTCCGTTTTGTCCACTTTCTCCATCCCTCTCTATCAAAATGATCAAAAAGGAAGGCGAGCTTGCTTCTTATTCTCGTGTTCGATCTCTTCCATCTCTGCCCCGCTCGTTGTCACCTATGTTGAAGAAAGGTTTGGAACCCTGTAGAGAATGAGGAGGGGCCGAGGATCTTCCTCTATACAGTGCTTCTCGGGGCTCCACTCCCCCCCTGAATAAGTAAGGCCCCGTTAGCCTGCTTTTATAGCAAAGCGAGGGGATAGGGAAAAAGGACGGAAGCCCCCTTCACTCTGCCAGGGACTGGACAGGGGTTAGCTCTGTAAATGTGTAGAGCCGAGTGTAGTGTGGTGTAGTAGTAGGCACTTCTAGGCCCCTTCCCGGCTACTGGACCACTCCAGTGCTTTGGATACTACGGACCCTCTGCCATCCATTGCAGCAGAGCCTTTTCATGAGCGGGGGGGGCTTAGCGCAGTTCTTTGAATCAAACGTTGAATGAAAAAAATTCTTTCTTATATAAATCTAAATCGGATAGGATAGATGGATGGATCTATCTTTCTATTAATATATATGACTAGAAAAAAAGTCTTTCTATAGTTAAGTAGCGCAGCAAGAAGCCCCCAATCAAGGATTTGGCCAGGAAAGACTGCACTGCTTGGGGCCCAGGAAGCGAAGGGAATGAGCTCGGCTGCTTATCCTCCACACTTATTTTCTCCGTGCCTGTTTCGCATGCGCTTCGCGCGCCATTGGCGCTTTGCTCTCCTCTTATTCTTCATTGGACGGTTCGGATGGACTTCGCCGTTCTTTCCCAACTAAAATGGAAAAGGCTGTATCACATCGAGATGTCGATTCGTTTTCCGCCCCCAATGAGATGGGGCATTTGTAACCCCCTATTTTGACCTTTGTTTGGACCCTTCATCTTTCTGAATGGAGGCCCGGCTCGCGTCGTTCCAACAACCGGCGGGGAGCACCTCAGTATACGATCGCGCGCAGTAACTGGGAGTCCTTTTACACCTAAGGCCAACTTCAATTCACCAAACCAAGGTTCATCTCGTGTAGTGATTGTGGACTCGTACAAGGATATTGAGTAGACGGTTGATGTATCAGACTCTACCCTATCTTTCGTAGCATGCATTCCCATCGGTGTCGCAACTGATTCGGTAAGCTACGTGTCCGGTGCCAGGTCATCGAAAGGGACTTCGGTCCCCCAAACTTACTTACTTACTCGTGGCAACCTTCCGGCCGCCCAACAACCTATAACGCTAGTCACTACTCCCACTGGGGCTAGGAAGTAAGCCCCACAACCCAAAGCGGCGAAGAACAAATAGAATTTTCTATAAAAGCCGGCTAACGGGGGTATTCCTGCGTATGAGAACATAGTAATGGAGAAGGTAATAGCCGAAATAGGATTCGTTTTGGCTATAGCGCCCAAATCCGCTATATATTTTACACGGGTTTGCCGTAATGCTAAAACTATGGCGAATGCATCTATCGTCATTAATGCATAAATTAAGATACCAATTAGTAGTGATTGAATTCCTTCTATGGTTCCACATGAGAAACCAGTACGAATATAACCTACATGTCCAATTGAACTATGAGCTAGAGGTCTTTTGACTTTCGTTTGGGCCATGGCGGCCAGTGCTCCTAAAATCATAGAAGCAATGCTGCAGAAACAGAAGATTTGTTGCAATGTAGCTCCATAGGAACCATAAATAGAAACACGTGAAATATTAGCAAAAATAGAAATTTTAGGCGCAATAGAAAGGAATGCTGTAACCGGGATGGGTGAACCCTCATAGATATCAGGTGCCCACATATATAGAGTCAAAAGGGAGGGATATGGAGTCCGAAGGGGAGGGGTTTTCTTCGGGGCTCGAGAGATGGGGCCCCAACAGTTTTGAATTCGCCGCAGGGGAATTCACACGAAAGGGAACGAAGATTTCTCGACGAAAAAAAGTGCTCTCTGAACCGAACGTGAAAGTGGTTTTCCATCAGACGGCTGTTCCCGTAACCCCACTCTCCACTTGGATTATATATCCAAAAAGGTCCGCTCTTGGCCATTCCACACGCTGCCTAGCAGAGGCGTGGTTATCTCAAGTGGATTCTTTCTTTTTTAGTAGATGCCGAACCTGCAGCCCCTTCTTAGTCAATGGGGCTAAGAAGGGGGCGGACGCAGCAGCTACATGGACCCCTTCCTTTCTGTTGTTGCCAGCGCTTTCCCGGGCCGATATATCAAGGGCAGGCAAAGCCCGAAGGCTGCTATCCCAATGGGCCTGCGGGCAGAACGAGGAGAGGGCCCGCCTAGAAATGCAGGCATACCACCGCGGTCGAAAAAGCGTGTTCCCTTCAGATAACACGCACCGTAGGCCATCCTCGGCCTTCTTCGTTTTCGATGAAAAACAAAATGAATCTCGATCTCCGAAAGCGTTTTCCTTCCCCCGCCGCATCTCCCTTCGTCGAGCCTTTCCTTTAATGGTTGGGGAAGCATTCCCTTATCTGAACTTGGCGGGCATTCTTTCCAGCCTTATTCAAATAGGGGGTGGGTTGGTTGGTTTGAACATAGGATAGGCTCAAGATTGGAAGATCCTAGCTACGCCATACGTTCAATACAAAATCTGGAAAGCTGCAGGGATGACAAAAAGCCTGTGTTGCACTGAAAAAAAAAAGAAACCTAAGAGAGAGAAGACGCTCTTAGGTTTCTTCCTCCCGCGCCCGCCGCCGCCCGGCCCGCGTTAGAAGGGAAGATTAGCAAAGCGAGAAAAGACAGAGGGAGGGGAGCAGCATCTTATTCTCTTCGCGAGAACTTCCCGATCGGAGAAGCATTCGGAACGGGCTCCGCGTTCATTTCGTTGGCAGAAACGATCCACAATCCATTCGGGCTTCGGGGAACCCAAAGAAGTCTTTCGACTTGATTCATAGATTGAATCAATGATAGATAGAAAAAAGATATCTCGTTCAGCTATCTTTTTTTTTCTCTACTCTAAAGAGGAATAGAATAGACACCCCTTAGATTTCTATGTATCCTAAATCCCCATTTTTTTTAGAGAGAGCAGATCAGATATAACGCTAAAAAAAATGGAGAGAGAAAAAGAGCAGATGGATCCTATCCCCTATATCGAACACTAAATCCTATCTATTGATAGATATATCTTCCTTCGTCAAATACCGGACTTTGCCTTTTTGTAGGAATTCCTCATACTCATATCCAAGGCAGCTTACCACAAGCACCCCACCCCATACGACTTGTTTTGTTGGGGTTCGCCTTTTTATTTAATCAAACAAAGTCAGTATAAGTAGTAGGGGCTTCATAGCGACTTTCATTCTAAAGGAAACCGAAGAACCAACCTTTAGTCAATAGGAGCCCCCCTCTTTGCGACCTCATCACTTCAAAGCACAAACCAATTTCTTTCTTAGTCACCGGGCGGAGCGCACCTTTGGTACTTCAGTAGGGCGAGCTGTTTGATAGTGACTTCTTTCGTTTGGTAGGGCGACGAAAGAAAGGCTACTTCAATCTAGGAAACAGCCGGAAACTCGAGAGGGTCGCCTTTGGAAGCGTTTGCCGGTAACCAAAGCGTCACGACATAAAAAAAAAAAAAAGAAAAAGGAAGGAGTCCATAAACCCGGAAACGAAACTAAGTTCGTTCCCTTTCGTCAAGTAGGTAAAGTAGGCATACGAACCCACTTACTTTTGCTTTGCCTTAGACTCTATTGGAACAAAGCTAAGAAGGAGGCGGAATGGAGAAAGGACAAGGGCGGTCTTGCTTGGCGCAAAGGCTGCTGGTTCGGGGAAAGGGTACTAAAGGTCCTCGGACTTCCAGGCGGTTTTTCTTTTGGACAGCTGTTCACCGTTGGATCTCGCCAATACAGCCCCCTATGGTTTTCGTTACCGAGATATCTTTTTTTCATTGTTCCCAGGGATTTTTTGGGTAATCCGCTCCCATGCTGCAAACAGTCAAATCTGAACTAAACCTTGTCGCTCTTCTTTCCTCGCGGGCAGGAAGCACACCAGCAGCGTGCGTTGCGTGATTCTACTGTGTTTTTTGCACTTGACTGGGTGGACAGTTGACCGGAAGATAACTTCGATTCGCCCGGCCAGCTGGCGGGCTGCGTGCTTATCTTGTGTGACAACACTACGGAGCGAGTGGCTCTTCTAGGCGGGCAGCTGTGTGAAAACACTACAGAGAAAGCGACGCTTTCGTTTAACATGCTATGGTCTCAACGCCCTTACGAGATAGTGATGAGTTTCACGCGCTCTAAGCCCGGCCCGCGCGCGGTTAGGAAGATTGGCCGCAATCTGAGCGGTACCACCCACCCTAACCTACCACCTATGGGCGGCCGTCCGTTCTACAGCCGCCCGAAAAGGAACTGCAGTGATCTTGAATAGGGATCCTACAGCGATAGATAGAATCCCCATATAAATACCACTAGATCGAGCACCAGTGATTTCGTATCCGGTCAAAATCTTGGCTAATTGATCGAAGTGGGTAGCTCCAGTAGACCCATAGATCATGGAACAAATAGGGTGGGTAGGCCCAACCACCACACTACACGTATAGACGCGAACCCCCTCGTTACCGTACGTGCGACTCTCACCGCATACGGCTCGCACAAAGACTCCAAAATCCATCCCGAGCCTTTTCTTCCATTCCACCTCTCCTCCCCAATCCTCGATCAAACTTGCGTTCCCAGGCGCTATGAAATGGCCTTTGCCTATCGTATGTATCGGCTTGGCTTCGTCCGGAACCAAGGAGGCATTCTGGCGGGCGCGTGCGTGTAGGAAGGCCGACCACTACATAAGCTAAAAGACTACGACGACTACAACGGAAGCGGCTCGCTTCTATTCTCGTTGGGATTGGATATATCTGGGGAATCTATAGATCATAGTAGTTCGCCAACCTCTCTAACTAACATACGATACAATTGACTTCACGGCACGGCAAAAAAAAAGGAGCTTCGCATTGACAAGAAGAAATCGGGCCTTCCTGCGCTGACGAATGCCTCCTTTCTCTTCTCTGAGTCTACAACAAACAAGTGGAGAGGCAGGATTCGAACCTACGTAGAAAAACTTCAACAGATTTACAGTCTGTCGCTTTTGACCACTCGGCCACTCTCCCCTTCCTGGGCCGAGGCCCCCTCAATGGGTTCTAAGAAGGAGGCTGAAAAAAGCTTATTGATTTGATTGAAGGGAACTTATACTATTTATTAGCTTAGCTAGCGTTCCGCTAGTCATTTAGTCAGTTCATAACAATCTCTGTACAAAGGGCAAAGCTTCTACGACAGCTCCCCCCTAGTAGCTTCTGGCGAAGCTGCAAGCCTACCCTTCTCGAGCTTAAATAGCTTAGCTTATCAAGCCTAGTCTACAAAAAAAGGGCTACAGCAAGCAAACTTTCCCCTTTGTTTGTTGTGGGTTGCGCCTCACCGCAGGCACTGAATGGATGAAATGAGTGGAGATCTTCCTTCCCCTTGTTAATTACCAAGAACTTCGTTGCCACTAGTGGCGAAGAAAAATTCGACCATCCTACCCAAAAACAACTCGGAACCTAAAGAGAGTTCAGTCCACAAGAAGCAGGCAGAGCTTTAGCCATTGGACTACATCCATCTATCCTACCTAAACAGTAACCCCCCTTTTGTTCGTTCTTCGAATGACGCTAGTGGAGACAAATTCCTTCCGGCTAATGAAGATACTACTCAAATCTTCCCAGTGGATCCTTCTTCTCCCTAAGAATTGAACGAACCAAGTTCCAAGAAAAATTCTTAGGGAGTAAGAAATAGAAAAAAACCAACAAGAAACTTCCCACTTTGGATGTCCCACGATTCTGCTAGTTTAGAAACAAAGGGGAAGGCTACAAATTACATTGGTCGCTAGGTCAGAAAAGCAAGAACTCAAAATTCTCCCCAAGTAGGATTTGAACCTACGACCAGTCAGTTAACAGCCGACCGCTCTACCACTGAGCTACTGAGGAACAAAGGACTAAAGTTAAGGAAGCCGACTCTCGTTCTTTGGACACCAACCTATGACCGAACAAAAAAAGGTTCGTCACTCTTTTTCACATACACTGGGAGAAAGGGTTACGATAGCAAGCCCCTCCTCGGCCGGAGAGCCTCCGGGACAAGGGGGCGCATGCATATAACGGAGCAACCATCCACTCTCGAGATTCGTATTGATCAATCGATCTCCGCGTCCTGCCAGTTCGCTAAGTAGACTCACTCTCCCGAGGGGCTACAAAGGCTGGAACTATTCCTGTCAAAAACAAAGGACCTACTTATCATCCTAGGAGTTAGCAGGTATGATTGAGTCCCCTCTCTGTCTGTCTCTCCGAGTTTCTACTACTAAGTAGCACTTCTGCTATTCAATCATAGAATCGATTCCAATCAAGCTGAAAGATGAAAGAAACCCTATATTATTAGTAAGCTCTAACGCCCTTCCTTCAGCCGGCTCCGCCCCATTGTTGACTTTTATCAAATGGATATTTAGGGATCTCTCTTGTTCATAGATCTTGAAACCAGATCCATATCCATTTCTCAATATATCTATCTTTCTATCTATCGATAGATAGAAAGATATAGATCTCTATCTGGATCTATCTCCATATCTATCTAAGCTAAGAAAGAACCAATACTTAAAGGGCGTAACCAACGGAAGGTTCTCACCCTGTCCCCGACATTGTTCTCCGACGATGCCCCCTGGGCGAAAGGGGCCTTCTCTTTCTTTCTTCAATCGTTCCGATCAGGACAAGTGGGTTGGTTTCGTCCTTCTATCTACGCAATTCTCTGTCTTCGTTCGTGATCATGTTGGGCGAAAGGTAGTTTGTTGTAGAGGAGCGGCTGTGAACGGCGATTCCCCCTTTCCATTGAGTGGGCCTCCTTCCCCACCATTTTCCTTTTTTATGGATTTTACCGATGCTGAAGTACTTGCTTACCAGGCCCCACTAGAGCTAGTCGCCAGAAAGAGCGCGGGACGCGAAGCTGTCGAGAAGCTGCCCTCCCCCCTGTGCAAGTCTCGCTACTTTTCATTCAAAGGTAACGACTTTTCCGTTCCGCAACGTATCATTTGTCCTCCGTTACTTCATCCATAAACCTTTTTTTTCTAGCGTACCTTATAAAGGATAAGCTTGCATTCTAGAAGCGGTAGCTTCCCGCCTCCTTCATTTCTACAGCCTCCTTCGGTGATAAAAGTTCCCTTCCCTTTTCTAAAATGCCCGATTGGTCTGCCTCAGCAAATGTACAAAGTGGACCGCTGTTTGGTTGGCTGACCCTCTTCTTACCATTCGGGTTGGGTTGACCCAGAAGTCAAGTTAGAAGGAATGGAACCAATGGAGAGTCGTCCGCAGTTCACACTTGGGCAAAGACGACTGACTTTGTTTGGAAGCGGAACACGAACCGATTTCCGCTATTCCGGGTTCTTATTGAGCGTAGCGAAATCAAGGTTTATTATAAAGTCAGCGAAGTTTCTATGGTGTTCTACCTTTGCGTAGTCTCGGTCCACAGTGGAAGGCTCCGTACCGACGCCTCACTACTACTTAATTAATGGCTAAGCGATTTCATAACCTGAGCTTTCCTTAACCAGCTGACCTTACTTCTAACCTTAACGTACTTTCTTTATTACTATATCATAGGCCTTCGCCACTTTCAAACGTTCGCCCTTTCTTTTTTTTATTAGAAAAAAACGGGGGCCTTACTTATTCTGTTCAGGGAGGATGAAGACAAAGAAAGGGAT
>NW_027255450.1:1248498-1287421 GCF_003086295.3 Arachis hypogaea | reverse complement strand
GGAAGTCCCGGTACTTTCTCTTGTCCACTGCTTAACACCCATTCTATTCTGAATTTAATTGGAACGGCCTATTGTAAAGTAGGGAGGAAGTACTTTTGATAGTGGTGTAGGTAAGGGATAACGGGGGGAGCGCAGCGATTAGCTTTGGTTTAGCCACTTGGTAAACGAAAAAGAGATCTTTCAGCGATTCAGTTTCTAGAGGTTCCAAACCTAGCTACCAATATAGAGCGAGACAACTACTCCGTCATTGGATGTGGATGGGTTCAGATTGCTGTTCTGCAATTTAAGGAATTAGCCCTCGCCAAGCCTTGATCGCCTGACCGAAAGACCTAGAGAAAAAGAAGTCATGAGCTCCTTTGATATCCTGTAGCTTGTCTGTTTATTCAGCTAAAGCTTTCGCCTTCGGAAGATTCAAAAGAAAAGTATAGGAAGTATGCCACGATTAAAGCACTCCGATCGGAGATGGACCGAATCATTTGGTTCTCTAGTCTACTGCTTCACTACCAGCATAGGACTACCTACAAATTATACCCCTAGGAAGACTAGGATAGGTAGAAAGGGTGGAAGTCTTTAGGACTGTAGCTGACATTGTCTGGTGCGTGTAAACATGCCCCCAGCCGGGGACATTTCCTATACTATTACTGGTAGCAGGATTCGGCCACCCCGGCCCCAGCATTGCTCTAATTTGAGCTCTGAGCTGGAGCAGTCTTGCTTTGGCTCCCCTGGACCGACCTCAGGCTCCTGAATCAAGTGCACATTCCCATACTGTAGGATGGGCCTTTAGTAGTGTTGACTCGACAATTGGCTGTCGACCCGTGACCGTCTCGTACATTGGGCTGAGAACAGTAGCCACCTGTTGTATCATCCTCAGCTCATATCGTGATTCTCTTTCCCACTTGTAGCCTAATCATAGCCCACCTAACAGGATTGGCGGGATGGGAGTCAGTTGTGCCTATCGGTCGCCACCAGGAGGCAGAAGGGCAGGAACCAATCCATTCACACGACTTCTATTTCGAGATCAACGCCTACGAACGGAGTCAATAAAGAATCCACGACTGATTGAATCAGCAGTATCTCAGGTACTAGAAAGGTTGTTCTCTTTCCGGAATTCAAATGCAGGATACATCAGCTTCACGAGCGCAAGCTACACTACCTTTCTTCCTTTGGACGTAGAACGACCTATTTCTGCGATCCATTTGCCAATGAAAGCAGCTATCATAAACTATTTGTCCGCCCCTTATGGAAAACGAAAGCGGTGAACAGGTTACGGCAAGGATCAAAGCATTTTAAAAGGTATGCCGCTTCACGAAGTCTTTGATCCATAAAGAAGCACTGCAGCATACCAACCCAGTCAAAGAAAGAGATTCGCACCAACTAAACGAAGTCCCGGTTTTCTATCTTCAATCAATACGTATAGCCTTTGAATCTCCCAGCAGAAAGCGTCTTAACGTCAAGTTGACGAATAGGCCAGCCTGTTAGAGGACACTGTGGGCCCTAGTTACTTGTTCTCTTGATTCTCCTTCCTGACTGGAGATTCCAATCTCAAGAGCTAAAACAAGCCCATGATAAAAAGAAGGAAGGCAAACCACTCAACTGGGCAAACCTGCGTCTTTCTCCTCTATGGAATTTTTGAATGCCTCTTTCTCAAAGGTCTACGAGAACTAAGAGAAGCCTATATCTGCGCACCCTACTTCGCGGGACTAAGCAAACATCTTTCAAGAAGGAATTGACTACTACCTTAGAACTTTATAACCTTGCTAGGTTTACTTTGAGATAGACTAAGGACTGATTCCATTTCATACGTCATATCTGAGTTTCAACGTACGAGGTCTATATCCTCTTTGAATCCCCTTTTTCAGGTCCTAACTGGGAGGACCGTATTCATCAAGAAACGTAGTTTTCTCAGTAATAAGATAGCGCTGGGATAAGGCGTAGATAAGGAATTGGCTAGTCTCAGTCTAATAGGGTACGGAACGCTCCGAGAGACCACTCCTTAATTCTTCCTTACGGTTAGCGAAGGGACCCATCCGTATGGGGCCCGAGCGTTACTAAGAGTCTAATCGAAGCATTGCGCTGTGGCTCTAGGTCTTTGACCTTCTTTCTATCGACTTGGCTAAGGTAACCCCTTACTCTCGGTCTTCTTAGTGACCTGAGGCGAGGGTGATATCATAAGCTGTTGTCGGAATAACAGGTAGAGAATACGCCGTCACTGATGACTTTACTGCTTGACTTGCTTGTATCGGGTGAAGAGAAGGGGGTGGTAGCATGTCCTTTACAAGGCTAGGCACAGGAGGAAGCATCCGATCTTTAGCATCCTAGCCAGGCCTCAGAAGCTTCTTTCGCAAATCCGCTTTAGCATATCTCAATGAAAGAAGTCTTCGTTCAAATCCGCCGACGAAAGCAAACCAGACCCAGCAGCACCCGAAGCTACTTCATCAAAAAAGGAATTGAGTTATTCTGAAGCCGTGGATGAGCCGATCGAAAAAGCGATTGTCAGCCCAGAATTCATAGCTCGCACTTGACCTTGAAGCCGGATTCCGTCTTTCTTTGTTTATCGGCTGATATAGAGAAGAAGCGAAAGAACCTTTACTTCCGAGTAGCTGACTTGACTGGACTAACCTGAAGGCAGGTGAACTTGTTTAGGAAGTGGAATCGTCTTACTTATTATCGTTGATGTCGCATATACGCTGCATCGAAGAAAGCCGAAGGAAGAGTTGATGCTAGAACAGCGGATCTGATCAATGTTATAAGGAAGAGTACTAAAGTAAAGAGTCCACTTGCATGTCTTAAGCATAGTAACATTGCTAACCTATCATTTACAGACATCTTAGATGAGAAAGAGAAGATAGAGAACATGCCATCAAAAGGAGGAGAATCCGATAACGGATTCCCTTAAAATCAGATCACTGCAAGAAGGAATAAGGATGCATCGAATAGACTCTGGACTTGAAAGATAGTTCTTTTCGCCTTAAAGAATGAATAACAAGATCACGGCCACTTATGGATAAGAGCAAGAGTTTTGGCTTTATCCTTTCCATCGAGCTGTCTGGTCTAGTTCATCTGCTCTTCACTACCATCTATCTAAGCGCTAAGAAAGGTTCCCGTCTGGCTATCTCCTTCTCAGATGAGAGTAGCATGAGAACTCAATCACGAAATGCCACAGTAGGCTTGTTTTCAAGAAAAAGGGGTTTCAATAAAGGTCTCAATGACAACCTACTGGTAGCACCTCAGAGATGTCTATTCCTCTCTCTGATAGTCAAAGTAAGCCAAGCGCTAGCAAGCTGAAGTGAAGAAAGTTCATCATAGAATAGAAGGAGAAGAAGCCGGGGAAGAGATCTTCCTTTGAGTCCTACTCTGAGTTGATTCTTCTTGGGAGCTTTTGTCCTTTATCGAAAAAAGTCAATCAAGGCGTTACGTTAGCCCGTTAGCAGTTAAAGGCTTGAAAGCATGCCCAGCTAGTTCCGAGTTCCTCCTTTGGATTAGCGGTTGAGTGTGCCAAGCCGGCAGGAGTTATTGCATTGATGCCGAGAATTCAAGCTTTGGAAGACGGTCAAGGAAGCAAGGCAGTGGCTGCTATGGATGAGTGAAAGCTTCTTCTTCTTTTTCTTTTTCGATGGTAATTGAATAGCCCTTCTTCGATTCCTTAGGAATTTCGTATCGTAAGGGCAGCTGGCCTTGGCTTGGCTATCTGAGGTTTACTTCTATTTTCACTCCTCCGAAACTTGAACTTGCTTTCCCACCACCTTCTAATCGGAGGAAACCGAGGTTTTTTATGAGCAGCTCAAAATGAACTATTTGCGTAAGTCCGCAAACAGCTCAGCTTTCAGTCTTATTGCACTAGCATTCGATGCATCAACTATGGCAGTTCCGATAAGAAAGAAATAGCTAGATTCGAGAGCCCAACTGGGGATACCTTTTCTTATATAAATAGGCATTATGCCTATAGAAGTACTCTAGCTCTCACCGATTCTTCTTCAATTGCAGACCCCTCCCACTCCACAAACTGACAACCAAACCATGCACTCTAAATTGGACAGTCTCGAGGGTAAAGTAGAGCAACTCTCTGAGAAGTTTTCACAAATCCTGAAACACTTGGGTAAGCGCCCTGTAGGATAGGATTTCAAGGATTCAGTTAGGCAGTTAAAGGCTTCCCCTTATTTATTATTATTTCTAATATAGGGTAAGTGCACGGAAGACTTCCCACTTCTGGGACACACGGCGCCCTAATAGGATGAGTCACGCAACCCCTAGACCAACTGTCAGATTTCCCCCTGATGGTGATCTCCTTCCAACCTTAGATCCTAGAGCGGCACTTGATGATGGTGATCATTTTCATGAGGACCAACCCATAGAGTTCCAGTCGGACCCCATGCTAGGTTCCAGATAGACACAACAGGCGTTCACCACAACCTCCTAGGTATGGTCATGAGGATTTAGGAGACATTACTAGGAGAGTCAAAGTGGATGTCCCTGAATATGATGGAAAGTTGGACCCTAATCTCATATCTTCAAAGATTGGTTGGATAACATGGAGGACTCTTTTGATTGGTATGGCATGTCTGACATAGAGCGTGTTCGTTTTGCCAAGATGAAGTTAATAGGATGGATGTAACCTTTCAGCCAGCGGGCCTTGATGTCCGAGAGGGAAGGGCAGCCAACCGAGCTCAGAAAGCGAAGCCATCGCCTCCAGTTATTCCAGTGGTTAGGAATCTGAACCGGCTCGGCTCCCTTTTTATTGGTCGAGTAGCTTTCCGTGAAATAGCCTTTATCTCATCGCCAATGGCCGGGTGAGGAAGAATGAATTGAATCTTTTGCCCTTCGAGAACTCAAAACGAAACGAAAACAACTGCTTAATTTAATAGCTTATAGGGGCCCAACTCCGCTAATCCGGACATTCGCTAAGATTCCCTAACCAAAAGAGGGGGCACTCAAGACCTGGATACTCTAAAACAAGACCACCACTTCCCTTCCCGCAGAAGAGGAAGAACAAGAGTCTGGTTGCGCTTCGGGACGACTTCCCCTACCACTACTGTTAAATAGCGCCCTCTTCTCTTAGTATAGTAAGCTGGCGGGCTTCTCCCAAGAGAATGCCTTCACTCCACTCCCCCTTAAGACGCCTATGGAGAACTAAGGTACCATTAGGAGTATCCTTTCCGAAGGCAGGGGGAGCTCGAAAACAACAAACGCCACTATTAGTACTTCCTCAGAGCGATTGAACTAGCCTTTTGACTAAATAGATATGGGCATAGAGAGGGAATCCTGAACTACAGGAAAAAGGGAGAGCTACTTGCCAGCAGAAGTAAAGAAAGAAGCAAAAGCTTTCGCATGTAGTCACTCAAATCCCTTTTTTTTTACGTAAGTAAGCCTGCTGGCCTTGGGAAAGACTCCATCAAGGGTCTTTCAAACTCCACAAGACTCCTGCTCTCTCACTGGCTAGCTTCTTCCCTGGCCTACCATCCAAGGGCAAGGGAACTCCATAGCAGTTTCCAGAAGAAGAAATCTAAATCCTACTCCATATATGATATGGAAAACATGAATCAATCTATCTATTTAGACCCACCATAGAATCTGATATCAAGTCCTCCTTCCTTTCATGCTTCCTGCTGCCCTCTTGAGCGGATTAAAGCGAGGTTAGTTAAGGTTTGGCATATCTGGGCTTCCGCTGTCGCATATGTGCTGAGATGTGGCAAAGAAGGAATTTCAATTTCAAGAGGTGCGTCGAGAAGTTCCATACCTTCTTGATAGAGTCCATTGCCTTGCTTGTACTTACTTAAGTCACAAGATTGGCTTGGTGTTCAGTGTAACAAAATACAGGATTTCATTCAAATCATCCCTGCTCCTCGAAGCCTTTCTTCGACGTCAGAGAGTTTGATCGAGAAACCAAGGAAATTCCTAATAGAATAGCGTAGGGAGACTAAAAAAGTAGCGAATCCGGTTTCGAAATGAGGCGGTCTTAGAAATGAAAAGATATCACTGTATGTAATGCGATTGAAGCTATTAGAGAATTCTACACCCATTTCTGGGTATTTTCTGCCACATCTCATACCCGTAGTACCGGGTCTTGACCACGTAATCAAAGGCTTTCAAAGGTCTCTGAAGTGGAATATTTTTTATGTGCAGGACCTTCAGCTTTCACACTTGAGCAAATTTATCTATATAGCTAGCGACTTAGTAGGTCTAAGGCCTGCCCCCCCGCAATAAGTACTAGCGTATAGCATAACCAAATGGAAATGTGGCTGGGGAAAGGAGGAGTCGAGATAAAAGGCTTGTAGAAGGAATCAATGAGGCGAATTGAGCTAGGTTGCACTACTTTGAGGGGAAATCCCTTACTGAATGAATTTGGATCAGTGACAGTAGAAACTAAACAACTTTGAATGCTTTCTATGATATCCTCTTTCTGGCTAGCAAACGTGCTAATTGGTCTTCAGAGCTTATTCCGAGTTATCTAATAGCTTCACTTCGCTCCGCTTCGTTCGTTCCCCCGAATTCTGTAAGCTTGCTTGGTCTACCTGCTTTGTTCTGATTTCATTGTATTCCTCCGTATTCAGCATTCGCCGGTGTCACAAAAAGCAAAAGCATAATCAATTCGTTGAGGCGCCGTCAAAGCACCCTAACAAATACATTTGCCTATAGAAGAAAAGAAACTTACCCTATAAGGTTCCCTCTATAGCTAGTCTTCTCCGTTAGGATATACTATAACATTGCCCGCGCTAGGCATCTGATCCCGGTCTTAGACACGATCCTAATCCTAATGCTCTTGAGCAGGTTCCCCCACTCTGCTTCCTCGTTTTGCTTCTAGCAAAGCTTTGACTTTGCTTCTCTAGGCTGAGAACTCCCAAGGCCTCCTCGGTCTGAAGGAATGGAATTCCTATCGCTCTGACAGCAGCACCTCTTCTTTATTGTCTTGAAACTCCGCTCTCAACCCGAATTGTAGAACTCGGACATGATAGATTTATCATCTCAGGTTAATCAATTCAATGAGCAGCCGTTGACTCGGCTTTGTCCTCTTTTTCCTTTCCTTCCCGATGAGATCTGGTTCTCGAAGCGGGTGAAGACTCATCTGAGTCTACCTCGACAGGAACCCTCAAAGGCTGACTGGGTTTGTTTTGATTCCATCAAGCTTCTCGTTGGCTTTGTTGCATGCTTTCCAGAGCTTACTATTATATCTATAGCAGGTCAAGCCTTAGAGAGGAAAACCAATCATATCCAATTCTTTCTTCTTTCTATGAGTTCTTGACTTTAGAATCGGGCTAATCCCTCTTTCTTCTCTTTTTTAGAGACAAGGAAATGGAAAGACACGCCTACTTTGATGGGCTTACCCGACCGTTCGTTCTGGTCTAGGAACAGCTGAACTGAGTAATATTAGACTAGAAAAAAAGCCTTTCTTTATATTTAGATCCATTTCCCGAGACGCTTATAGTCAACTATCTGATGGTCTGAGAATCCATAAAGAAAGTATTTCTACTCCAGGACGCACGACACCTTTCCCAGCTCTAGGTGGTTCTAAACCACGTTAAGCTAGCAAGTTTTCTGTACCAGATCCATCACCGAGTACTGCATACTTGTGTCAAAAAGCTGACCTGGGTATATCTGCTCTGCACACCACCAAATTCAAATATGGTAAGTAAGTGCAAACAAAGGCCAATAGGAGTAATATCCTAGCGGCTGTCCGACCCTAAAATAGACTTGAGAGTCCTTCTTCTTTACGAATGGGACCTCACAGAAATGAAAGGCTAGTGCTGAATTAACAACACTCGAAGCGAACGGCTGACCAAAACAAACCTTAAACACTTCGAAGAGAAATAATACTGGCCACCTATCGGTGGCAGATTTCAAATCGAAAGAGTAACAGGTTTGATTGCCAACTAGTCGATCAAGAGGTTTGTGCTGATTCCACCTTAGCTTAGTAAAAGCGAAGGTTCCATCCATGGGAATCCTCCTAAGCACTTGCATTAGCCAGTCATGGACCGGCTTCAGCAGCCTCTGATTGAGATTGACATAGTTACCCATGGCGAATATTCTCCTTTTGCCTCCTCCCTCAATAGTCTGACCGAGACGGCCAGTAACTGGTGGAATCCCATAGTCGAATGGTGATGGCAAGTAGGGATGGACTCGGCTAGTAAACCAGTCCAGATCCCACGCACTTAACAAGTCGTTAAACTTGTCATACACATATCGTACTGTGGGGGAGGCCACAAGGTACCCTGCGGCCATGACTCTCCAAAAGTATGAGGCCCGACTAGAAAGAAATAAAAACTCGCTAGTTCATAAGCAAGAACTAATATTTCGGACCTGCTTCACGCTCTTGCCTAATCTTTGGACCCAACACCGTTGAGTCAATGGGTGCGTAGGTAAGGCCTTCCAGGTCGGATCCCAAGTCATACCTTGATACAGAGGTATGGTTGGGAGGAAGGGTGGGTAACGTTTGAGCAAGACTTTAAGGTTCTTCACAATCAAACCCACTTGCTCACACATTACCTCCAGATCAGACACAGGGGTAGTGATCGAGGTGAAAGTGGATTTATCCACTTTCTTAGCTAAGGCTATCACCTTAGACAATTAAAAGAAAGATAAATAAATAACACTTCACTAAAGGTAGCCCAAAACGTAATCACTAGTTGAAAAGAAAAAGAAGTTAGTACGGCCTTTCAAATAGAATCTAATAAGAAGTCCCGTGCCAAGCCCTAAGAAATGGGCAAAGAAAGGCACACAAAACGAATCCCGCGGAACAACCAAATGAAGAAAGCCATTTCTAATAGAGGTGCCTACGCGTCTTGATAGAGGGGCGATCATAGGTTCACCTAGACAAGAAGGTAGCAACGGAAAGCAAGGCAAAAGCTCAATCCAACATACCTTGCAGACTAAAAAAACAGGATGAGGGTTGGGTGGAACTGCCTTTCTTGAAGCAGTTCCCTGCCAATCGAAGACCTGAATGTAGCAGCTCCAACACTAGTAGAGGAGCGGGGACATCTCAAAGTAGCCTAGGGGCAAAAAAGTTTTGAAGGGAATTGCACAGAAATGCTAGACTCAGTCCAAGCACGAGAATGCCAATCAACTGTAATGGTAGCTCAACCAAGGACTCAGAAAGCACTTTTTCCAGCACTTGTGCCAACCAACCCAACAAAGCAAGCCCTTCTATTGGATACGAGATTGCAACCAGAGCCATCTTGATTCGAAGAGCTTAGGGAGAGCAAGCAAACGGAACTTCACATACAAAATTTATTGAGTAGCCAGAAGAAGTTCCTCAGAGGCTAGGGGTGAAAACTATTAAAGGTGTCTAATCGTATAAATAAAACTGACAAGAACTGGACTTATTTACCTCGGGGTTACTTTCCGAGGCGGTAAGGAAGCGTAGCAGCATCGGGGAGTCCTATTAAACCTCTATTCCATCAGGCACACTAAAAGCTGGTCTTTAAGAAACCAACCTGAAAGTAGGAAACTTTCCTTGGGATTATATATCATCATAGGCCAGCCAGGAGAAAAACCGCTTTCTTTCCAAAGAGATTCATGAGTTCCAACTCTTCCGTATAGCCGTCTTGATGAGGGCAAGACTAAAATACGGAATAAGGAAAGCAATGGCATCGATTAGAAAGAACATTCTAGATGGAAAGATATGTCTTGTGACCGACCAGCCTTTCTTTTTTAAATATATGATCTTTTTTCCGCTGTCTTTTCAGGCCGGGAAGGGTATCCGCGGAAGATGAGCTAACGTAAAGGCCCTCGGCAGAGGAACGAGCTCTATTTACGTCATTCTAAGAGGCGCTTCAAGCCGAGTAGCGAAGATAGCAAAGTATAGATTGGATTGAGACAAGAACCTTCCGTTGTTAAAGACAGACTGGATTACCACACTCTGAAAGCCCGGGTTCCAGCTTAGCGCATTGAAGGAATAAAGAAATGGCACAGCTGAGTGCTAGAATCTTAGTCGATGGAAGTTATATTCACCAATTCACTAAATGAATATTCGTTCAATTTCAATCATAATAGTCAAACTCTTTGTTCTCATAACAGAGAACCGGCCCTTAGCCTTAGTTGGAAGCTAAACCAAAGCTAAGCTTGTAGTTCAATGACCAGTTGGTTCCTAAGCTCTCTCTTTATTGCTTATCTTCGAGGTAGGATTCCCTATATGGAATTCTTCTCTTTCTTTTCTGGGGACGGGACTCAGCTCCCTACTTCAGGTCTCTTCCATCTACCGTCAGGCCCATAACGGCGTTCCCTAGGTCACCAATCCCAGCAAGAGTGGATGTTGATAGGATAGAGATTAGGATAGAGATGCTGACATCCGGCTCTCTCCCAAATTGATTTTCTATACTTTTTTTCTATATATATAACTACATGTGGCTTGATTCAGGCTCTTTGTCTGATATGTGGGCAAGTACTCTCTGTGGGAGCTTCTAGCTCGTCTAGAGTGCCCCAGCCATATCCATAGAATGACGTATTCTCTAGATATTTACCACAACGAGAGCGAATCCTGCTATCGTAAAATAGCCTACAATCCCGGGGTTAGATGGCCTAAATTTTCTATTTTAAGAAAGGCATCCAAAAATGGGAGGTATAGATGAAAATCAGCGCAGTACACTCTACTTGGATTCAATGAGAAGGCTCGTGGGTCCCATATGATAATGCATGTATCTCAGTATAGCTACTCGAAGAGTGGAAACTGTCTACCAGTTCCTGAACTTGAAATCATTCAATGCCCTGCTTCTCTTTTGAGCGCATCCCCTATCTTGTGCCATTCACAGAGCGTTCAACATCCACTGGGTTGTGGAAGTCGATGGTGTGCGGATGAACAACAGGGGAAGCGAGGGGAATGACATTTGAAGCTGCTTCTATCTATGTAAGCTAAGCCCCTGAATCTGTAATCCCAAAAACTGGAATCAGAAAAGGCCAACCAATACAACTTTCCGTGTTGGCACGAGCTATTCTTCCTTCTTTTCTCATGGAGAGAATCCTACTAGCCTTTCCATTCCCTCTCATGCTGAGGTATTTCATCTTGAATGGAATCTGTGACAAAGGCTAAAAGGCTCTTACCGTACTTTACCACAATTCCGTGGAATCCCACCCTCACCCTTTCTTTGTATCAGCTATATCCCCAGAATCTATTTAGATTAAAGAAAAAGCCCATCACCATCTTTCCAACCAACTCTCTTACTGAAGAGTACCGGGCATCTATCCTATAATCATCATCTACAGAATAGCAATCAAGAAAAATGAAAAGGCCTAAGAGATAGACTTCCATATAAAAAAGAAGTGGAAGAAAGAATCTCGATTCCTTTCTTGTCTTTAAGATCCTCTAACTTAACTAGTCGAATTCAAAATAGGTTCATAAGTCAGCTGCACACTTTCTATATCCGATGGAAGAAAGAGGTCACACTCTACATCAGAGACCAGTTAGACACAGACCAGACCCCTTATTCCAGACAGCACTCAGTGTGCTTCTTTATGATTCAGCAAGATAAGGTAGCAGGAAGATTCCTCACTCCACAAATGAAATTCTTTCTCAGTCCAGAGCCCCTAGATTAACCGGGATCCAGTGCCCTATACGGGCCATTCCTGGAAGCTTTCTCTCCCAGTTCTTTTTCTAGTTAGCCGTTTTCCCAATCCTTTTTTTCTTTGTTTGGCTTTCCATAGGATATAGGATAGTAGCGGTCCAGGAGAAGCCGTTCAAGTGCTAAAATCCCTGGGGGGGGGTATTACGAACCAGAAAAAGTTTTTGAACTTTAGCGGAAAAAGGAATTCCCTTTCATTCAAGTTCAAAGGCTACTTGCCTAACTCTTTTTTAAGTGGCATTCCACGATCAAGAGTTAGCTTAATTTGCCGAGCCTAAGGACTCTCCTGGATGTCAAATCCGTTGCGAAGGACTGCTTTATGTAATCGGATTGAATAGAAATATTGATCAGTTCCCGGAAAAAAGGATTTTCTTACCTTTGTCTTCAATAGCGAGATATAGCTTTCCTACTACGAGCTTTTTTCCCTTTCCCGGCCTCCCCGATTAGAGCGCAACGAAAAAAGTCTCTTACCTTCTAATCCGATTTGACTAGTGGCCCTCTTATCAACTAAGTGCTCGATCGAGTTCTTACGCTACCTACTCTACGATAACATTCAGTGATCCCAGCCGACCAACCTCAGCTAAGAGGGATTCTCCTTCATAGCAAGATAAGATCTATCCTTATAATGCGATCCACTAGGGCTAGGGCGACCCGCAAAGACAGATTCAAAGTCTCTTTTTTGGCCTCTGTAAATCAAAACAAAAGTCTAGAGCCCCTACTATCGAAAGTACTCCATAGCTGATTGCTCCCTAATGGTTAAGCTATCCCCATGGAATCGAAATTCTGCCTGCAACGTTAAGACCCGTGGAGTGCCTAAACCCGCTTTTAAAGCGGGAAGACGAGGCGGAAAGTAGCGAAGCGTCCGATTGTGCACGAGCGGATCTCTCCGAGAAGGCTATTTGCTCAAATCAAATCCAGAAAGCTCCTTCCTTTAGAACCTAGCATAGAGGTTCCGAGTTCGGCGAGTCTACACTATCAACGAGTGATTTGGAACATTTCTATACGCTAATTGCGAGATCACCGATAAGGTCTATTTCCAGCTGACCAGTAAAAGGTCTTGTCCTTATGTCTTCTCCTTCCATGGGGAGCTAACTATCTTTCCTCGAGATTCCTTTCGTCTATATGAGCTCGATGGCAGCCAGTTTCTATGCAACCTTTGGGAGTTCCTTCCTGGTGTAGCTTTAGTTCTTAGTGCCATTCTTTCGGTCCCAGTAACCATTACAGGAAGTGTCCTGAGTGCTAATGATTCTTTTCTTTTTTCCCCTTCAGGGCATCCTTTGTTGTTTTACAACAAAGTTCAAAAAGCCTCGACTTCGACTTGAGAAAACTCATGCGCTTGTCAATTAATTCTTGGTGTAATACTCACTCGTTTTTCTCTATCCCCCAGAGCCAAGCTTCGACCTAAGGCTGTTCCCTCTCCCAATCGGAGATGCGGACCAATAGATCCGTTTTGAGACAGAAATTTCTTTGTTTGGAGGTTTCATCTCTTTTCATATGCTCCAGGAGCTGAACGATCTGCCGCCGCTTTTGCGGAGAAGCCGTTTCCAGCTTAAGGTCGTCATAAAGCTCTTGGAGGACATGCCCTGGGGTCCTTCTGCCCCTAATTGTGTAGAAGACCTTTCGAATTAGGTCTTGTAACTCAATAGGATCGGGCGCACCCTCTCCTTCAGCAGGAATTGGTTGGTCCACTTCCCCCTGTGGTTGTTGACCATCGCCAGGGGCCGAGGAAGTTTCCCCCCGATTTAACCACTTTTCTATCCAGGAGCCACTCCACTCGGATGAGGTTGAGGGTTGTTCGGGAGCATCCACTCGGCGCCTTACCGAAGAAGGCCCGACGTCCTCTCGGGGATCAGAGCTTCTTTTTCTCGAAGCGGATTCGGCTTCCCCATGTTCCTGACCCTGACCTTCAGAATCAGACGACAGGTGGAGGTACTTTTTCCAACTCCCTGAGTCATTATTTCCCCCCGAATCTGACCCCGGGGCCATCATCCGAGGATCTACTCCCATTTCGGATGCTGCCACGGTAATGAGGACCCTTACCCCTAAACCAATGAGAAAGGCCAGTCCCCCTCTTAGGCCCACCTTCCGCAAGGCAAAAGATACGGCAAAGGGGAGGGCTCGCCCATGTAGAGCAATGTCTAGCCCAGAATTAGCCGGGACTATTCCAGTGAGTCCTCCTATGGTGAATAAAAAGATGAACCCTACAGCAGGTTTAAGGAACGTAATCACTCATAGCTAAAAGGCCCGGTGGCCTCAAGTCATAGGAAAAACATGTTTCTTTCCCGCCTAGACGGTCGTGTAGGCCGGCTTTACCAATAGGTACGTAAGCCACTAACCTACAGGTTAGGTTACTATGTGAACCAAAGGCCTTTCTTCATTCTATAGGGCTCTAGATACCATTAATGACTTGTTCGAACATCCAAAGGAAAGAATCGTTATCTTCTATTAGCAGAGATCTAAGTATTGGACTGCGCTATTCTATAATATTTGACATCGAATTCCTTTTCGAGAGCTAAGAAAGCAGGCTATGAAGCCGAAGGCCAGTTCCCCATTATTGGGACTTTTGGGAACAAGCAAGGGATTGAGCTGCGCGAAAGCCTACTTTAGAGAAAGGCTAACGAACAAGCAACGGTAGTGGCACTCCCCATACTTAGAGGGTCCGGGCCTGTGAGCTCCATGCAAATTCTCCTTTCCAAATTGCAAAACACAATCCCTAGCGTAAGTCGCAATCAACTTGATGCACTTTGTTGGACTAAGGAGTATAGGACGTAATTAGAGGCGGTGGGCGCCTATATACCACTTCAAACGGTCTTTGTTTGGTTGCCGAATGATAAGTGGTATTGTACCACTATTCTGCCCAGGGTAACCAACGTACCCATTCCCTTGGTCTATCGGCATCCCAGGTAGTTCTCTAAGCACCGGTTAACCACCTCCCTCAAAGTGTGCATGAGATTCCACTTATTCTATGTCATTTTCAGCCTTAGGTAGTTGTTCCTCCAGCAGTTCTGTTCTTGGTCTGATAGTCTTGTTAACGCTTTCTAATATACTTTTTCTCTTGTACATATCTTCCTTCCCTTTCCTTCCTCGTCCAGTGACGGATTTGCTCCTAACTAAATTCCAGCGACCTTTCGAATGAATGAAGTTAGAAGCTAAGGGCTTTGTTCGAGTGCTTTGCCAATCATTCTTCTATGTATGAAAGTTAGAATCCTCTCGTGCGCACATCTTTTTTTCGATAATCTATCCCCTTTCTTACCGGAAGTTACATAAAAGAATATCTCCATAAAAGGAAGATTGGACATTGGGGATCTTTACCTAAAGGTGCGGAGCGAAGTCTGCATTTCTTGCAAGTTCTTCTCCCAGTCTCGGACTCAGCCTTTTAGCCGATTCGCACCTTTACTCTCTGTCTCAATCGAGCCGGTCAGATCAATAGAGAAGTCAGGCACGAAGAGGGTCCAATCAGCCTCAACCTTCTTTCTATTCTTAAAGGCTTCAGACGGCTGGTCTACTTCCTGCTTGAAGTCAAGTGAAGATGTGGCATCAGAGTCCTCCTTAAGCCCGGCAGCTTCTCCAACTTTTTCAATAAAGGGAAGAAACGCTTCAAACAATTCGTCCATAACATCTCTTACTCAGAATCTCCCTCATCTTTTTGCAAAAAGCCGCTCCACGGTGGTAAAGTCTCATCTTGTGTGTTGGCCGAAGTTACAATAGTCACATTGAACCCTCGAATATGTTCGAAGATCTCGAAATGATCTTCCAGTTCCGGGGAGAATTCGAACAACTCCGTTTCCATCGAGAATTGAATTGAGTTTAGCCGTCTTTCGACCGGAGAATCCACCAGAGACATTACTGTCGAGATTCTTACCGAAAAATTAGACATTCCATGCCCTCGGAGAGTGCTTTGTCGTGCTAGGTCACTGACATATCCTTTGTCTTTATTTGACCCCAAGAATGGATTTGATCGAAACGACTTTCCTGTCGAACCCCTGTGTGTCTGTATTAATTTCTGACCGCGCGGAATCTCCATAGCCAATTTTCCATTTTTGATTATGAAATCATAGGGTGCCTTTGGTACTAGTCTTATTTCACACGATCTAGGAACTTCCATAACGTTGGCGTGATTCAGTTTGAGCAACGGATCCTGACGTGAGACATCTTCGTAATGAAAATGGAGTGGAAACATAGTGTAGTGATTGATTGAGAAAAATTGATTCCCTCCAGACAGAAAGTCATGTAGGAGTCTTGAAGAATTCATTCTATTGAGTTGTGCTTGGTTGTTGACCAAAGAAAGAAAGGATGCATGGGACTTTTGGGCGTAACGTAACATTCTTTTGCTTCTCATACGATATTTCTAGTTGGATGAAAACGGCGCCCCTAAAGGCGATGTCATTTATGAATTTATTAAATATTAAACTTCCCCGGCTTCACCCTTGGCCTTTGTCCCGAAGAATCACTACCAGCTCTTTTCCCTGCGCTTGCAAAGTCAGCATCATACCTGGCTTAGGGTTCCTGTAGCTCGAGAGAGGTGAGAGTGTAGCGTGGTCCCTGCCTAATTTCTTATTCTTTACTTGCCTACCTCAAACCAACCAACAAAGCCAGTGTAGTGATCCCAGTCATCTATGTCTGAGTTCGAACATTCTTCAGAGAAAAGAACTTCCTAATGTGCCTGAATTTGACTTGCTTGCTTTCACACTTCTTCCTTCTCCAGCTTTAAGGGCTATTCTTCGCATAGAGCAAGAAAGATGTTTCTGTCATTCGAAGAGCTAAAGTAAAGTTCCTCACAAGGCTATACTCGAAAAGTAAGTAGAAGGCTTAGGCAAGAATAGGAATTTTTCATCAACGCTAGCGCCCCTAGTTCTATCGTAATCATACATAAACAAGTCAAAAGCCAAAAGCGCCTATAGCAAGATATTAGGTAGGAGTCTTGTAGTGGCTTTAGTTCTTCTCACGCGCATCCACCCGGGGGATCCCTTATCCTCGTTGAGTACTTCTGTCCCCCCTAACCTCCTATTCATGGGTTTTCTTTCCATTTCGATTGGAACAATCGTTAGGTTTTCCTCTGCCCGCCCCGTCCATCTTTCTTTGAAGGCCGAGTGAACGAAAGGAGAAAGGCAAGCTAAAAAACCTAACTTATAGCATTTCATGGTAGAAGAGTAGCCTACCAAAGAGTTTAGGTCAGGGATCAAAGCAAAGCGTCGAGGCGCGAAGTCTTTAAGATCGGATGCAATTCTTAAGCTGGTACATGCTGCACTGGTCCGTATTTCTTGCGGGCCTGGCATCTCTTAGCATATTTTATTAAATAAATAAATCTTACAAGTACCTGACGAGAGGCTGTTGCCAATCATCCTGCCCAATCTCTTCTGGCTCCATTATGTAACAGTAAAAAGTGATCTGGAATGTTGTTGGAATCGTCCTTTGAACGTATGTTCTTCAGGTGTCCGATTAGGAAATCTCAAACGTCGAAGCCAGCTGTGCCATTGTGTTAGCCTCAACATTGGCTCTTCTAGGTACTTGGTCTATTTTTATTTCATCAAACTCGGCGAATCGAGTCTAGGGCTCTTTTTCTCTATGGCTGCTGCTTTGCATCTATTACCTGATACTCAGCGATGACTTGTCTCACTACTAGTTAGGAGAGAGAAAAACAATACCTGCTCCCGCACCACCTTGCGTACTGGAGCCATCGAAATACATTTGACATGGAGTTGTGGTCAGACGCATGACCTCTCCATCATTCTGATCGGGCAACTGCTTGCCTAAGAAAAACGGATGATTTATCCAAAATTTTGCCAACACCTGTCCTTTGACCGAAAGTGCGCTCTATAGCTAGCTCCAATTGAACAGGTTGAGGAAAAGAGCCGTTAAAGCCCTTTTTTCTTTCTTTTTTGAATGAATTAATTCCGTCGATAGACAATAAGGAGCGAAAGCCACTCAGTTGATTGCTAAATCTCTAGTTCGTGAGAAGGATTTGCTGTAGTCAATCAATGCTTAAAAGAATTTACAAATCTTTCTGGTCTTACTGCATATCCAAGAGTAAATCTACTATGGATATGATGCTGCAAAGTTCAATATTTCAAATCTAATTGGCTTTAATGAAGGTAAAATGCCAATGAAGTACCTGGGATTGCCAGTCTCTCAGTTAGTGATTGTTTGCCTCTAATTGAGAGAATCAAAGCTAGAGTAAAGAGATGTACTGGAAAATACATACCTCTAATATGCTGGACAACTGGTTCAGAGTGCCCTCTTTAGCATGCAAGTTTACTGGAGTACTGTGTTCATACTGCCGGTTTTGATTTGAAGACAAAAGATAAGATCTGTAGAAGGTTCTTATGGTCTGGTCCTGATATGGTTAAGAACAAAGGGAATGTTGCTTGGAAATTGGCTGCCCTTTACCTTTAAATTAAAAGTGCTTTCGGGCTTCATTGGTGGAAGCTGCTATGTTGAAGCATATCTTGGTTCTGGCTGCAAAAAGTCCTTCTATCTGGGTATGTATTAGAATACAATGCTTCTCAAAAATAAGAAGCATTTTGTGCCGGGCCATGAGAAGGAAGACTAGTTATATGCTTTTCACATGCAAGTTCAAGCGAATATAAACATCATCATGCTAATCTCAAAGAGCTCGGGGCTTCCCGCCAGAAAGTGATAGAAAGTACACCCCGAGACGTAGCGTGAAGTTCGTTGCCAAGGTAGATCGTGCCTGTCAAGATATTGCGTATAATATATATAGAGGGATAGCCAGTCGCGTGAAAGACCAAGACAAGCGCCACTGGATAAGCCCGATTTCGAAGCTAGAAGAACAAATCATAATCCGTTTTTGCCAAACAAAAGATAGAGTTCAAATTAATACTCAACCAGCTTGGAGACAGCTGTTTTCTGTAGCTTTCAAAGTGATGGGATCAAGCAGTTACTCAATAAGTTGTCTTCCGTTATAAACCCTGATAGGGCTTAGTTGGCCACTTTCCTTCTCATGCTCGATCTTGGCTCATATCAATAAACTTTGTCTGGGTCTGTCAATGTATGAGTCTCAAGTGAGTGAAGCTGCTTTGGTCTACTCTGGGTGCACAATTATTATTGTAATATCCTTTTTTTTACCTAGTACCAGTCATCTTAAAGGCCAGCAAATAAGACAGAAAGCGAGTTGTAAGCAGTAGTCTTTCAATGTTCAGTTCAATTATTCTCGCTAGCAATCTCTTAGGCTTATCCTTTCAAAAAGGAATCATCAAGCCGGTACTAATCTAACTCTTAGGGGAGCCTTTGATGGGCTTGGCCTGAGGGACCTTACCCTACCCTTATATATGGTCGAATTGCTTGTACAGCTAGCCCGCTACCTCTCTAATAAATCTGAGTACTTAACATTTTCGATCCCATATCGAGGAAGTGAGCCAAAATGAGCCATCAATACAGTATAGAATATATAGGGCTCCCTTCTTTTTTCAGCTTAGCCACGTCGACCGGATCAATCCACTTTAGCTCGTTCCCAACTCGGTTGGATCTAAGATAGGACCGGTTAGCACAACTTCACTTACTTAGACGTAAAAGTTTCACACCTGACCTGCTTTACTTGTTATTTTCTTCGGTCTAGGCTGTTAATCCAACAGGTATCACATAAGCCCTATGTTTGGGATATTGACTAACGAAAGTTCCCTCGTTTTCGATGAATTGGATTTTGCCTCAAGAAATAGAAAGAGTGCTATTTTGTTTGAGGATTCCTAAGTAGTCCCCTCTGACTTGCATTAATAAAGAAAGTAATTCAACGGTATAAGTCGTTTTTACTACTGAATCAGCAAGATGAGTGGTATCAGCTAGTGATCCCGTTATATCAACTACCGCATCGTCATCGTCTGGCTCAGTGGCGGGGGAGGTTTTCTCCACGATATAAGATTGGGTACCAGATTCCGATTCAACAATCTAAGCTTTAAGTAACTAACTCTTTGTCTTCGAGGAAGGCATATGATGGAGGAGCGACAAGCCCTCTAAGAAAAGGGCCTTTTCATACTCGTTGGCGGTAGCAGACTTTCTTCTACTATGGGCGAACCCTCCTCTTTGGTACCATATTCTGAGTCCGAAGAGAATTCAGCCTAAGTTACCAACTTTCAATTAATAGGAAGGAAGTTGGGACATGTCCATTGTCTGGGTTCAAGTCCATTAACCGAGCGAGCTTTCAACCCCAACGCAAAGACAATCTAATTGATGGAGCTTTCGCAGGAATTTCTTATGTTACCCGCTCTAACCCATTCTCGGCAACTTTCAACCATACGAATTCAAAGGAGATAATAATGCTTACTTGATAAAGGAAGGTAATTTATTACTCGACTGTAAGGCATGAAGTACTGACTCGATAGAGTCTGGATAGAGAAAAGAGCTTACTTGTTAAAGGAAGGAGAGGTACGATTGCCCGGAAACAAGTGCAAAAGAAAGAGTATAAGCTAGCTAAAATACACTCTTTGGGAAGCGCTATCGAATCAGAGAAATGAAAGAAAGTCTCATAGCAAGATCCCGATAATAGCATAGCCCTTTCTCTTATTACTGAGAAATTAACGTTTTTAACGATGAATTAGGAATCGTCCATATTATGACGAGAAGACGCATTCGTGAAGGCCTATAGAGCCCGTAGAAAATCAATAATGAAAGAATCTCGCACTATATAGAGCCGGCTGACTGGTAAGATAGACGAGAGCTACGGGAGAAGAGCGTTAAGCCACTTTACCAATAGGTTCAGGAGCAAGAACTCATTCTTGAGGTTTAAGCTCACGACGTCAGATTTCCACAAGGGAATCCCTTAACGTACGGATTGAAAGGTAGGCCACGACCTAACCAGCTTGTGGCTTAGGGGAGTAATCACTCAATTTAACCTATGAGGTACGTAGGTCACTCATATGAGGCCAAGAAGCGTAATAGCCCGTAATAGCCTAGGGGTTGGGTTGACCCGCGGCAAAACTCACTGTGTTCCGTTTGTAAAGCGGGCATTATCAGTCAGCTTTGTAGCAGGACAGCTAATAGGTTAGGTACGTAAGTCACTAACCCGCTTGCGGGTTAGGCTATTATGCGTCCTGTCCTCTATTTACATCAAGAGTACGAATGAAGTTCTTAGGGCCCTATCTATCTAGATAATTTTCTCATGATATGTGCTGTCCTCTGTCTGGCTCTGTAGTAAGTTCCCTGCTAAGGCTGGGATGGGACTCCCCAATGGAATGGTGTTAGAGCGGCTTGGCATTCCGCCCCTATCGCAAATCAATGAGATACGTGGATCAAGAAGCTATCTTTGTTTGAGCGGCTCTGCCTAAGGTCGAGCTGCTATCGCTGCTTGCCCCTCTCGTCTAGTGGCTTTTGCCTTTTTAAAAAAATATTTTCAACTTTTTTTTTTGTCTAGAAAGAGAATGCCTTCTATAATATAATAACAAATACATAATCTAAGGGAAAAGACATGAGATCAAGTGAGAAAGAACTAATGAATGTTCTTGCTCCTCAAGAAAGACAAGACGGCAGGGAACTAAGGTGATGTTGTAGCTTTTCCACCTACCTATCATACAATCTATACTTTGAGACCTGATGAATGAAGGGCGGGCTCACTCCTCTAATGCTGTGATAGAAAAGAGAGGTACCAGGGGAATCAATGCTCTCAGCTGAAACAGGGCGTCTGTCTTCGGGCAATCTGCTGCTTGAGAAGAGGCTGCACATGAAGGAGAGGTAGCATCATGATATCATTAATACGATTTCCTCCCAGGGGATTTAGGCCTTCGAAGATGATGGACAATTTACTCTTTCTAATCTAATGGCATAAGTATCAAAGGAAGAACTGATGACCTATTACTAGGTTATGTCCTTTCATGCAGTGCGAGTTAGGTTGAATTTATCCTTGAGATTGGACGCAAGAAGGAATAGAACTCCGAAGCTTTGGTAGCAAGATATTTTAGTGCGGAGCTTTACCTTTTTTACTCCTCTAAAGGGAGGGCAAGGTGATTTATCATTGACCATTCATTCTGTAACGTTCATAAAGCCCTTCCCCTTCCTCCTACAGTTTAGGAAGATAGCAGCCAGAAAGACGAGAAGTATTGGGATAACTGAATACTTTTATGCCTCTATCAATGTAGTAACCCTCTTTTTTGAATCTTAATTAGAAAGCGGAGTAGCTTGCCGAATCCAAAGTGTCTATCTCCGCCGCCTCTGATTCTTATAGGAGCTAGGATTCTTTCCTAGTACCAAAACTTACAGGAAAAACTAGGGCTCTTATATAATATAAATAAGACTCTTAGCTTACTCTTCTAGAGCTAGAACAGGGGAATTCAAGCCATCTAAGCACTTTTTTTCGATAGGCCGGCCAGGCTGACTATTACCGAGTTCGCTGGTCATTCCAGGCTGAATCTTATGGTGAGTTCTAGGAAGGCCTATAAAGCTCTCAAGATACAATAAATAGAGACCGTGCATCTGACTTTCAGTTGAAATAAAGTAAAGACAAGAAGAAAGTCTAGCCGGAATAAACTACATGAAAGCAAGCAGAGGAAGCGGAGAGGTACTTGAGAGAATGGAGGCGGATTTCGTAGCGCTTAATCGTGGTTGGGCATTCCTTCTTTTAAAGAAGACTACAGGACGAAAGAAGAAGCTCTTACATCGGTAAGTAGACGCTCGAATAGGCTGAGAGACAAACCGTTCGGTAGGCGCTTTGATGCTTAGTCAGGGGAAAAAACGAATTCTTTAGATAAAGGCTTGTCCCCAGGTGCCTATCAAAAGTCCTAAGCAAAGTGGTCTCCCTTCGAGGAACGTAGCGACTGTCAAGAACAGCAAAGCGACCGAGTCGAGCTCAAGGAATGAAGAGCTATTCAAGCTTTTGTCCTTATCTACTTTCATTTAGACTAAGGTGTCAATGGCACCCTTACCTCTTCTTAGTGACATAGAAATAAAGACTAGATTGAGTAGTGTTATTCATTCCATTTAATAGAAAGCAGTTGCAAGCTCCCTCTTTATATTCTTCAAAAGTATGATTTACCAACTAAGACAAAGTGAGCTTAGGCAAAAAAACTTGCATCAATCCCGATTGTCGACCTTAGCAACAAGTAGCTTGCACGACCAGCACAGCACTAACGGAGACGAAGAGAGTTTTCCGCGTCCGTCGATCCGGTAGGAAAAAGTAAGATGAAAGCCCATTGGAGTCATCCTACAAAGGGTTTATGGATCACTGCTTAGTTTTAAGGATTGCTACGACATCAGTTTACCGGTACAATAATGGTTAGGGACTTTTTTTTGAGTCCTTTATTAACATTAACTGAAGACCAAGCCAATCTCGATGAAAAATAGAGAAATACAAGTACATCCCCTTGTTCTGCCATTTGACTTTCTTTGAATTTCAACTTCTTATCTCGAGCCTAATTTTTTTAATATAAGGAATTTTTTTTACCCTCGGGACAAGATTCAATCATACACAAATAGCCAGGCGATCTCATACACAATAAGAGTAGGTTCTAGGACAAAGTAGCTTAGTTGAACATAGTGAGACTAAGGACGAAAGGTCAAACCCAGAAATGTGCAAGCGAGACCCAGCAAGAAAACTTTTTCGCGCGAAAGCTGTTGCTTGTTCCATAACTTGCTCCTCCATTTGCTGGGATGTAATCATCGCGGAGTCATTGGTACTAGATAGACCATAATCATTTCATACGCTATTTTGGATCTGGTCTGATCCTCTTGTGAAGAGGTACTACCAGCATTTCTCCTTCTCACGTAATGTCTTGAAGACGGCTGGCTCGTAGATGTTCAGCCTCCAATGCAGAAACTTACTTTCACAGATAGACTAGCAAGCAAGGTCCTCAGCACTTACTATGACCTCGTCCCTTCTTGCTTCCCTGCTGAGGAGGTTGGGATTCCCCTTCCCTACATGTTGATAGCAACTTCCTCAGTCATGCCAGACATGCTTGCCCACAAGTAGTCTCGCTCCCACGAACCAAGCTCGAACCAGGCTTCCTCGAAGCAAGGCTCTGATACCACCTTGTCACGGATAGCAGCTGAAGCTTTAGGGTTCATTTTGCTTAGTGCACTTGAATTAGCTTAGTGTGAAAGGAGTTACGGAGCCCTTTTTCTTTGAGGCGCTAGAGAAGTTCTATTTTATAGCTAGACAAGACAACAGGGGAAAAGGAAGGTAGGTAAGATTCTCACCGAGCCCTAACGATAGATGAAGCAGGGTAAATTCGGTTAGCTCACACTGGATTTCTATTCCGATCTTTAGCTACCATCCCTGACGTTGGTGGATTTTGCCGCATCTAGTAGGGGTCACTTTGGTTCTGAAAGGTATGCTGCTGGCTTGGTGGATATCGCCCTATAAGGGATTTCTAAATCGACTGGATCAGCTGGAACTACACAAGGAAGCAGGATTCATTGTTGTTCTTCCTTTACAGAGTCAACGGCCTCAATAGGCGGGAATAGAAGGTGCAGGAACATCACTACCTACAGACCCACCTTTGATGGGCTTCTGGAGGAGGAGCTAGAGAAAGGGGTTCCTCGCTCAGCAGTTTCGAGGTCGTCCAAGACCTGACTTGAAAGAATTCTGACTATGGGCTGGTCAAGCGGTTGGTGTCTGGGAAGAAAATGGATTTACCAACAGCTGTGGTGAAGGGTGCAGGAGGGAGCTTTTACGAGGGGAGTACTCATAGTCCATTTAGGCCCCTGTCCTTGATTAGCTTCCTGGAGTGGTCTATTCTTAGACGGTTGGACCAAGCATTGCTACGCCAAGTGGCGTGGTATGCTAAGAAATCCGGATGCCTCAATCCTGGTTTGATGGACCTACTGTAGTTCGATCGATAGGGGTTAGCCCGATCTTATCCGTTTTGGACAACTAAAGTCTTTGATCTCATCATCAAATATGACAAGAAGGATTAAACCTCGTGCGAGAACTTCGTTTATCTCATTAGGATATCCTGGGATTGTTGGTTGCCGGGGAAGAGTCTGACTCAGCCCATTCTATTCTTTAGTAGAGGTCTTACAACCTCGAGACAATGAAAAAGAGAATAGAAGATTCAGTCTAACAACATGTTTAACCATACCAAAGGTAAGTAGTCAGTCGCCAACATTCCATTTGAATTAGTGAATATGGGCGATAGGCAGGCACGTAGTCACTCAGATTAATGCAATCTTTCCCTATCAAAGCCTCCGCTATATTATGACTTTGAAATCAACGCCCTGCCGTCCACATAATGATCGGAAAACGCAGGCTATCTAGAGCCCTTAAGAGCGAAAAGAAGATCAGAAGGAGGAAGTAAGGCCTTCCGCCCACGAGTTTATGGTTCCTGCAGGCAACCTGGCATACCGCAGTCTCATTGATTTCTTTTCCCTAAAGGGGAGCGGAATCCCTTCTAGAAATGTTTAGCCAAGTAGCAGCTAAGAAAGCATTCGCTTTTCGGCTGGAATCGAAGCTGCGGATAGATCAGCAGATAGGTTGCTGCGGATAATTTATCCGCTGTTGATCAAATTAATCGTCTTCAAGATCGTCTGAACTGTATACCTATTCCCTGGTCGCTGGTATATTGATTTACTAACAAGGCCTTCATACCTCTCGCTCCTAGGACTAGCGGAACTAAGACCTGTGAAAGAAACTAGGAGATAAAGCCCTTGATATGACCTTACGGATTAACACAGAATCAATCTCTGACTTTCTTCCCCTTTGAAATCCATTCTTGCATCTGCTTTCCTTGTTAGCCTAGCTAGTCAACATCCGCTCTCTAGAAAGCACTTTCTAATTCGAATGGGCAAAGCTCTTCCTTCCTTTGGTGATGAAGTTGGGCCGTCTTTATTATGTCAATTCTGAGTCAACCATATTCCCATCCTCGGCTTTCAGCCTCCGAGACTTTCCAACCTTTTCGGTAGGAAGGATCACTACAACTTTACTCAGGTCGGGTACTACCAATGATCAAGTACCGGTTACAGTACAGGATACCACAACTAATTCACGACTCCTCCATCGAGCAATGCAACTCGAGATGGAACATGTATTATTTCATTCAAAATGGCTATTCTAAAAATATGATATGAACAGTCTTTTCTCATGAAAAATGCAACTTTGAAATTGCGTAGGTGATGGCAGAAAATCCATCAAGAAATTACATAGATAGAGCAGTGCAGGGCTGCTCTTGACAGTTTTCATTTTCGATTGAGAAAGCGGCAGGCCCAAAGAGCACTACAGTAGCGCCTTGCGAGGTCGTAGAGCCGGTAACCCTCGTTCGCCTAAGATCGAAAATGCTCTGTCTTTGAGGAAAAAGAGATATAGATAGTGTTCCAGGATTTCATTGTTTTGAGTCTTTACTTAACTCGACCGCCTTTCTACTCCCATGCTTTTCTTTGGTCAACAACCAAGCACATTGAACAATAGTTCTTCACTACTCCTACAGGCTTGACGGAGTTCAGAGTTCAGTCTGTCTGGAGGGAATTATTTTAGATCAATCACTATGTTTAACAACGTTCGACGCATCTCTTTATTTGATGAGAAGAGTCTTAACTCAACTTCGAGTGATACAGCTTCTATGTGGAATGATTTTCCATCGGTCCCTTCTGACCTGCCACCCTTACCAGCCGACTCGGTTCCATCTGTCCCCTCATTACCTTCCATAGCAAGTGATGTTGAGGTGGAGCAGCCGGCTCCTTCTAATTATAATTACGAGACTCATGGTATTGATGAGGATCATCCGGGTCTTAACCCGGACAGTGAACGTATAGTAGAGCTTCAATCTGATATACACGATAAATTGGGAGAGTTGATGACTAACAAGAGTGACCAAGACGTTCTGAGTGCGGCCGAAGCTTTACATGGCGAAAGCAACAATATCCCTTTTCTGGAGCACCTGTTAGATGATTTGAACAAAAACGGAATAGAAGGTGAAGCCTATAAGGATGCCCTGGATCTATCGAATAGGTTGGGTATATTACCCGATAAAGCAGCTTTGTGTGATGCAGCGGAGCCATGGCAATTAG
Source organism: Arachis hypogaea (assembly GCF_003086295.3). Lineage (NCBI taxonomy): Eukaryota > Viridiplantae > Streptophyta > Magnoliopsida > Fabales > Fabaceae > Arachis > Arachis hypogaea. The sequence goes on along the minus strand of NW_027255450.1, from coordinate 1,260,932 downwards.
GATTTCAAGACGCAGCAAGTCCTATGATGCAAGGAATAATCGATTTACATCACGATATCTTTTTCTTCCTCATTCTGATTTTGGTTTTCGTATCACGGATCTTGGTTCGCGCTTTATGGCATTTCCACTATCAAAAAAACCCAATCCCGCAAAGGATTGTTCATGGAACTACTATCGAGATTCTTCGGACCATATTTCCTAGTATCATCCCGATGTTCATTGCTATACCATCATTTGCTCTGTTATACTCAATGGACGAGGTAGTAGTAGATCCAGCCATTACTATCAAAGCTATTGGACATCAATGGTATCGGACTTATGAGTATTCAGACTATAACAGTTCCGATGAACAGTCACTCACTTTTGACAGTTATACGATTCCAGAAGATGATCTAGAATTGGGTCAATCACGTTTATTAGAAGTGGACAATAGAGTGGTTGTACCAGCCAAAACTCATCTACGTATTATTGTAACACCTGCTGATGTACCTCATAGTTGGGCTGTACCTTCCTTAGGTGTCAAATGTGATGCTGTACCTGGTCGTTTAAATCAGATCTCTATTTCGGTACAACGAGAAGGGGTTTACTATGGTCAGTGCAGTGAGATTTGTGGAACTAATCATGCCTTTACGCCTATCGTCGTAGAAGCTGTTCCTAGTAAAGATTATGGTTCTCGGGTATCCAATCAATTAATCCCACAAACAACAGGGGAAGCTTAAGCGAAAATGAAAGAGTAGGGTGAGGGATAAGGGGGGAAGCCACTAAATGGAAGGCTTCGCTCGCTCTAAGGCTCGTTTAGTAGACAGCGAGTGGAGTGCATAAGCCCCTTTAGAGTTAGAGATAGGGGCGAGTACTACACGAGCTCGTAAGTCAAGTACGGAACGAGCGGAGGAGAGCGACCTCATCTTGCTTGCTTCTGGCGAAGCTTCTAGAAGGCCACCACTTCATAGGAGCGATAGCGAAGCCGTAGAAAGGCAAACAGCTCGTATAGCTCGCAATAGCGAGCCTACTTTTAGCTTTTTTTTACTTTACCGCGGGACCTTAACAAGGAAAGTCAAGAATATCATCAGTAAGAGGGGTTGCTATTGAATCCGCTTCTCGAGTATGCAAGGCCTTTTTTTCGTCTTTTTCGGCCTGTTGGTACTTGTCGAATTGAAACTCGATACGATAATAAGAAGATTCGCCAACATTACCCATTTTTTTAGTGGATTCGGGCCGGGGTAAGTACGTGATTTCAAATTGCATCTTATAAGCATATGATCCTCCTTTTACTGTTAAAGTACCATCTCCGCCTTTGCTATCTATGCTTCCTGGTCGCTAGACTCATTCTTCTACTTGACTTCCAGCTACTCTGCTCTGAGCTTAAGAAAGGTTCAAAAGTAGCTTTGGTTGCCGCTAAAATCGGATGTGATTTTGTAGTGGTGAATTCCAGAACAGGTAAATTCCCCCTCTCCTTTCGGGAACTCTCTTCTCTAGGGATTCCAATTCTATTTCTATTGACTCTTCCATGGGTGTTTTGTATTGCTACAACAAAAAAAGTTTTGGTAACTTACTTACAGATTGTATCTTAAATAAAAGAAACATCAACATCCTTTAAGCTAAGACTAAGGGATGGGGGGAACACTACCGATCCCGAGACAGACGACGAAGCTACATCGATTACAAAAAAATCTGAGTCAGTGGTGGCAGACCCTTTCCCGGCCCCTACAATCAAGCAACCTCACCAATGTGAATGAAAGAAAGGGAACCCCATACATCTCGACAAGTTCGTGCCTCTTTAGGATTTTAAGTGCGAACTAAAACCTCTTTTGAATTCTTATTCCGACTCCGAAGTCCGGATATTTGGTTGCTTTCTACTCGACCCATGTGGTTCGGCTTGTTGCGCCACCTCACTTAACCAAACATATCCGAGAAGAAGTTCTACCAGATCTACAGCACTTGCTGCTTCATGCCCGGTTGCATCTGACTCTGCTGGTTCACCTTCTAAACAGGTATCCGCACCTGATACACATCCTTCTCCTGTAGCTTCTTCTTTTTCCTATATTGTGGTGGCTTATTCAGCGAGCTGGAGCTCCTACAGTTCCCGCCCCAGCTTCAACTCTAGCTCCCTTCGGCCTCGAAGATCATCAGTTCCATCAAAAGTTTCTATCTCACTCTGTTAATAGGTTTTTACTTCTGCATGTTGGGAATCAAAATAGAATAAGATTTTCTACTTTATAAGTGATCAACTAGGTTTTGAATCCCTCGCTTACACTCTTTTGGGCTAGGTTCAGTTGGAGGTCGTACATTTCACCAGAGAAAAAGGGGGGGGGGATTTTCATACTGAAATCGATTCACCCGAAAAGGAAGCAAGGCTTCCATTCCGCGAGGAGCGAATAGATTATTATTGCGGTTTAAAGCACACTCTAATATCATAAGGACCGAACTCATCGGATCAGAAAGAGATGGCCAGTCCCTTCCTAATGCGAAAGAGCTTTATTCCGGTACTTCACACCCAAAGCAAAGCTGCACGGAATAGGGGCCTTACTTGTCCCGGTCCGGGAAGAGGTTAAGGTATTGTGGTTCCTCCCACATATCTTTCAACAAGGCATCCTAAGAACAAACCCTTACAAACCTCTTAGAGATGAGAGGCCTGTTGGAATTCATCATGCCCATTTGATATTTCATTTAGTCATCCCACCTAAAAGCACTCTTTCCAGATCAGTATGACAAGGGCAGCACCCATTGGAAAACCTTGATCCAGAACCCAAATTGGGTTATCCTAATAACCACCTCCCCTCCTTCTCGCGGGGGATGTGCCACATCTTGGATGTAGGAGTGACGACCCGTGGTCCAATCTAGTAAAGAGATTGGGTGCCAGTGGTCTGTCTGAGGACGGGTTCAACAAGCTCTTTCTTTGAAAAGAAAGATGGTTCCATGGATCGGGTTTTCATTTCAGAAGCTGCTAGAATGCATGTTAAGTCAGTCAAGGGGGTCTTAGATCATGACGATTCTTAGAAAAGGGAAAAAATATGATTTTTTCAGGACATATCTTAAAGTCCTAAAGGATTGAAAAGAAGAGTGAGCGACGAGTGGTTCAATCCGGAATGAAAGTGAGAGACCACTAGCGGAAAGAGTTTTCTAAAACACTAGGGTTTCTTGCATAAGATTTAGCGAGAAGTCCGACTAATCAAAGAGTCTGAGCGTCGGTTCGCTGCCCTAACCGTGCGATTTCAGGGCATCTTTTCAAGTATTCATCTAAACTAAATGCTGGTGTCGGGTATCATCTCGATCCATTGGCAGCAGAAAAGAGTGATAGCTAGCTTAATTCTATAGGTTCAAAACTAGAGAAGTCTTCCTTCCAAGTAAGGATTGAAGATCATATGCTTACACAATCTCCCAAAAAAGAGGGTCTTTCCTGGCGACCTTACCCACACTTGTAATTGAGGAGTCAAATCATTCTTTTTCTCTGATGCCTTAATCCTTTTAGTGTATCGGCATTTCGGTTGTAGCAGTTGTAGCTCTTCCTCTTCTCTTGTAGCTTGAGTGCTTGTTGTTGTTGTTTAACGTCTTTCGATTCAAAAGCAATCCTGCCAGCTAGTGTACCTCCTGACTGTCCGCTGCATTCGAAATGAAAAAGAATAGCAGTTCCTCGTCCCCCGAAATTGGATAGGGGATTGGCCTTTCCTTATTACTTATTATAAAGTAGTTAGGAGGCCAAGTACGTTATCGGGCATCTAAGACAATCAAAACAACCGCCCTAATGGCTTTTTTCACCCATGGGCAGCTAGTTGAGGCCAATCAACCCGAAAGGGAGGTCGAGAAGGAGGGTCGAGCACAAACCGTAGGCCAACAGTGGATGGACGACAACCAACCAGAACGGATGATCGATGAAGATTGTTTAGAACCTTCGGGGAGTTCTCCGCACAAAGGAAATATATGAAACACTACCTAAGCAAACCAAACCGCTACGCTCCTGCACCTATCGGTACAGTGGCTTGACGCTCCTGGAATCATCAAAGCGGGAAGGTACGTAGCTACCCACCCTGGTTGGGAGAGTAGCGGATCGAGGAAGACACCAATCCCCTTCTTCCTTCCTTACAATATTACGGCATGGAACTCTCTATCCTCTCCCTAGAGTCGAGAGACAACTTTCCTCTCGCTTCTACGACTCCACTCTTACCCTTAGCTTTCGGTCGAGCTAGGCATCACTTCCTATCACTCTTAGTTGAAGGAGAGCGTAGGAAGCCAAAGACCTGTTTTGAGTTCTGAGTTGAATAAGGCAGGGATAGGTGAATTTGAGATCAGAATAGGTCTTCGATCCGTTCATTCTGTCTTCAGGGCATACTTAAGTATAAAGAAAGAAGAAAGGAGGGAAGCTCATTCCGGCGGGTACTCCAAGTCCCTTAACTTATTCGTGAACAGAGGAAGATAGTTATAGGTATTCGGACAGATAACGAAGAGTTAGGCGGGACCACTAGAGATGCTCCTATACTAAAGGCTATCGGAAAAGCAAGAAAGATAGGGGTGTCAAAACACTTCTTAAAAAGAGAGGGACAAGCTAGCCGTAGGCTATTAACCAGGAAGTGGCCGAAGCTTCCATTACAGAAGTTGATGGGCGGGCCTTTTCATTTTCACCTAAAGGGGGTTCAGGCATTATGAGTGCAGCTCCACTAGTCTAGCTGGTAAAGTCTTTTGGCCTAGGACCTGGGTTCTCATCCCGCCTTTTCGCGGGAATGGGATCTTATGCCAGGATCTGTGATTGAACGCAAAGATTCTAATAGAAGACGTGAGAAAAAAAATGTAATATATGGAATCTTTTTTGATAGACTGGACTCTTCTGTAGGTTAGGAGGTTCTTTTTCTTTCGTTTAGCCGGCCTCCCTTAGGAGTGGGAAATCGATGAAATGAGCAAGTTGCTCCATCGAGAACGCGTTTTCGACTTAACTTACTTAACCAGAATACCTGGAATGACCCATAGGAGAAGGCTACGGGGCATCGTTCACGTACTGATTCATAGCGCTTCCCCTTTCTAGTCAATAAAGAGTGTATGTGATGTTGGATCTTGTATCCGGGCCTGCAGACAGGCAGGAGATCCTATCCTCACTCCTCATATAGCTATATGAGTGACTACGTACATGGATGTACTCTTTCTGCTAGTTAAAGTTTATGCCTTTTTCCGACCTCCGTTCTGGTACCTCATAGCTATGCGCAGAGTGACTTCGTACCTTCTCTTCTAGTTTAAGCCTTTTGGTATGTTAGTCATGCGTGAAGCTGAGACTTGCTCCTTAGCACAAGTACTAAGCAAGCCCCTAAAGGCCTTCGCGTTAGTAAGCTAGCTTTGTAAGCTAAGCAAGCCAGGGTCTCCGGGCACTATGGTAGGACGTGGATCGATCATGACGAAAATGGACTTCTCCTTAATGGTTTAGAAGAGTCCCCTTCTTCTGTGAGCCAGTTCCCCGGGCTTTCTCCCTTCTCGACCAGACGAAGGAGATATGAATTCCATTCAGGCGGGTAAGGGCTTTACTCTGTGTTCTCTCCAGGTCGCCTTTGCATTGGCGAAGACTGGAAAAGTTCATCATTCAGTGGTGGGTCGTCTTCATAGAAAAGAGGGCGTCGCCCAACGAGTGGCAGATTTGATGGAGTCTCGCTCATAGATAGAGGAAGAGTACGCGCGCTAGCGCGCTACGGCTTACGCAGTTGATCGGATCAGATAGCCCTTTGGGCAACCAACCGCACATCAAATTCCGATCAATTGGAGGTCTGGCTGAGTGCTTAAGGCATTGGTTTGCTAAATCTACATACAAGAAGATTGTATCATGGGTTCGAATCCCATTTCCTCCGGCACGGAAGTGGAACGGGCGGGCGAAATTACGTGAGAGAAAGAACCTAACCTCTTGGTGTTGGTGGAGTCCCCGGAGGACAGAATAGCACTACTTAGTTACTAGGAGCGGGGAGCCCGTTGCGCGTTGTGGCCTATCTTCTTTTTAGAAGCAAGCTCCCCGTTTCTTGAAGGCCTGGGCGGCTCTCGGTTCTTGAGCATGTTGGGAGAGGGATTAGGCGGCAGTTGAAAGAGCTGCTCGAAAGCTGCAATACTAAACAAGCGAAAAAAGCCCTTTCTTGTTATTAGTAAAGGGCTTTCCCTAACTAGTAAAGTGGTAAGTAAGGTAGGGCGCTATTCGATGAAGAAAACAGACTTTAGGAAAGTGGTTCAGTAGCTCAGCTGGTTAGAGCAAAGGACTGAAAATCCTTGTGTCAGTGGTTCGAATCCACTTCTAAGCGGGCTTTGGGTCCAAAGGACAGGTAGCCGGGAGCGAGCCGGATTTTCAAAAATGAAAGTGAATGAAAGAGGAAGCCAAAATGTGAGCGCTCCTGCACTATACGGCTTTTTGGCGTAGGGTTGGGTGGCTTGCTGGAGGCAGATTTTCTAAAAAAAGCGGTTGATTACTCGGATTGGTTCTCGCGTCCCTGTGCCCAAAAGGATGGGCGAGTTCGGTTCGAGTCTTCATCGATCGGGTGGATCTATATGCGGAGGGGGGTGAGACGAGGTGTAGCGCAGTCTGGTCAGCGCATCTGTTTTGGGTACAGAGGGCCATAGGTTCGAATCCTGTCACCTTGATGTGAGGTAGTAAACACCTAAAGAGCACCCATCCACCCGTAAACTTTCGCTCTTTTAGAAAGAAAAAAAATGGACCGCCCTTGATCTGATCTGGGCGGGATCTAAAGCAGCATTTCTTCCGAATGTTTCGGGGGCAGGCCTTAGGTTCAATTCTTTCTTGCCTATAGTCATGACTATAGGCTTCAGAAGAGAAGAAAAAACTTTTTCTAAAGAAAGAAGTAGTATCTAATTCACGTAAGAAAAGAGAATCAGTCTGCATGCTTAACAGCCTTCCCTGTCTGAATCCCTTTGTAAATGTAAAAAAAAGGGGCTCCCTCATGGTCTTGGGGCTATGAGCAAGAACCACATTCCTTAAAGAAAGTATACCCGAAAGCACTTTCTCTAGAATGGGTCAATCAATCAGTAAGTTGCTGACATTGAAGAGATTCAAGTCGATGCTTCAACTAAGACTCCTACATGACTTTCTGTCTGGAGGGAATCAATGTTTCTCAGTGAATGATGATGCAAGTATATCTGATTGGAGTGTTCTTTTTATCTTAGGATTTTTGGTCTATTTTATACGAACAAGCAATGGTATGATTAAATACTTGCTTGATCGTGAAGATGTAAAATCTTTGAAAATTGGGGTGTGGGGAGTACCCATGACTAAGGAAAGACGTGTTTCAATGTTTCATTTTTTTTCCCCCTTTTTTACTCTATTTTTCATTTCTATTGATTGGTATGGATTTCAATCTCTTTCTTGTCAAACTCCAATCCATCCTTCTCACCAAATCTCTCCACTTTCTTTTAGTAGGCTGGTGGTGGAGGGCTGGTTATAGCTGTGTTTTGACTATTTTGGATCCCGAGCTGGCTAAGATGATGGCTCCAGGGGAGAGGAGGTGGAAGCGGTGCCAGCTCTTCGAAGCAACCGTCTTTTGACCTGAACGTGCCACCTGGCGGAAGGGACGAGTTGTCTTCCGTTATGTATGAGCTATCAGAAGTTGAGAGAAGGATTCAACAGGCGGAGACCGGGATTCAACAAAGCTTGCTTGAGATTGAAGCTTGAATGAATCAAGGGTCCAAGTTCTTCAAGCCAGTCAAGAAGCGAGGGAAGGGCCGAGAGATCAACCCGCGCCTTAGCACAAGCACTAAGTAAGCCCCCCTCACATAGAAGAAGGGGATGGGTGGAGGAGATAAAGGAGAGCCCTAATCCCTAAAATCCCTCATTAGGATGTAAGATGAGTCCCCGCTTTCTTTCATAACAGAGCCGGGAATAACGGCTGGCATAGAAGTATCTCGCACCAAGGAGATGCATTTTGTACAGGACAGCTCTTAGGAATAATCTCTTTCTTATTTTTCCTTTTTTCCCATGACGACTAGGAACGGGCATTCAAAATTTCACTTCGAATTTCGGACCTCAACATCCAGCTGCTCATGTGTTTCACGATCAGTATGAAATGAACGGAAAGTGTGAACGTGCGGAACCGCATATTGGATTACTCCATGCGGCACGAAGCCGCTGACGCCGAGTCGCTCCTATGCCCTAGCTATGCCCTGCTTGGTCCCCCGGCACGGTGAAGGCCCGTAGCGCGTCATGAGCACCGGGCTAAGGGCGGTTGAGCAACTCAAGCGAACCGCCCTACCTTACTACAACATAAGGACAGAAGGGAGAGGGTTGTGAAGGTGGCCTCTTATCCACACTCCGGTCAGATGAATGGAGGCCCTTAGACAAATGGCCGACCCGGGTTTTCATGAGCGTTGCGGGTCCTGGAGTGCCTGTCAAGGCGCTAGCGCATACCCCGGGTGATCATCACACCTGCACCTCACATCTCGGCACAGCGGAACGTGTAACCCGCCTGCTGTCTCATTCAACTACATTTGTTCCTGTAATCCATAGCCTAACAGAACGCAGCAGCGAGGGAAAACCCGCCCATACAGCCAGCGGGAGGATGCACTACTGGCAAAGACCGTCCGGCGAAAACGCCGCAGGCGCGAAGCGTGGTAGGCCTGTGCCGGGGGAGCATAGCATAGGTAGGAAAGGAGCCCGGACGGTGGAAGAGCCTGGGGGGCCGGGTCATTTGACGGAAATGGAAGGATTTTCCCCCTATTAGATTAGAGAAGGCCCTCCGAAGGAAGTGCATTAATTCTTGGAAAAAGAGGAGCGAGCCTATAAAAAAATGAAAGTGAATTCAATGAATAGATAGAGTCAACCGTACGACAGACAGCGCTGCCTACACGCGAATTAGCTTCCGAGGTCGAGCAGTCTCAATTTCACTACAGGATTTGCGAATGAATGCTGGGCCGGGCCACCTCGAATGGCGTGAGCCGCATGCGGGGAGACCCGCACGTACGGTTTTTAGGGGGATCTGGTCGAAAGACCGGCCGGCGCCCACCCGACTAGAGGGACTGAGAAATTAATAGAGTACAAAACTTATCTTCAAGCTTTACCTTATTCTGATCGTTTAGAGGGCGATCGCGGACTCACTGAATGAAGTCCTCCGTTTCTTTCGGAGGTGCTGACCCGCAGCGAGCAGAGATGACTTAGTTACATAAGAATATGGCGACGACAACAGCATGTCGTAGAAGGAATAACAGGCGGAGCCAACGATCCGCTAAGACTAACGTATCTACAACTCCATCCCCGAGTGGCAGTCAAACGGAGGCGTGAATGCAAGATGCCAGCGGAATGATCGGCCGGACAGAGGCTAGGGCTGCTTCCTTCCCACCGCGTCCTTCCTAGCCTAGTGTGTCGGAGATATAAAGCGAGTCACCGGAAAAGAACGGGAACTGGGTCGATCTATTCTATGGCGAAGCATCGAAGCATAACTGCACACTCACACGATCTTTGCCGAGAGATAGGAGCATTCGGTGGAACCGGTGAACTACACTTGCTTCTGGATAGATGTGTGGACAGAGGGCTCGTGGTACCAGCTGCCCAACCAGCCTCCTCTGCTTGAGAACCGTGTGAACGGAGAGTGGGCAGAAGGGAAGAGGTCCTCATACGGAGTCGCACACGCACACTTACTTGAGCAGTGCGGAAGACTGGGGAATGGGTTGAGTAAACTCCCCTGGGGCCGGAAAAATAACAGACGAAGCTTTACTTAGATAGGGCTTTGATTGGTCTTTTTTTTCTTAGTGATTGAAAAGGGGGGCGCCTGGTTATGTTACAAAAAGGGAAGGCAGAGGTAGTCCTTCGAATGGCAAACGAAGGGCTAAATAGCGCCAGTGATTCTCTGAGCCGGTCTGGATTTTCTACGCCTCGGGAAACAGGTCGAGATAGATGACAGCACCCTTTTCCTCTCTTCCTTACCGGGAGGGCAATCTTATGGCCTTCACCTCCCGCCCGGCCCGGAAATAGAACCCAGCCCCCTTCTGATCCATTCATTTCTGCAAGCAGGGAGGGGGATCCAGAGCTAAGCCTCCCGTCTATTGCATAACCTAAAAAAGCTATAAGCAAAGTACCAGAGGTGCGCTTCGCCGGTGACTAAGAAAGAAATTGGTTTGCGCTTTGAAGTGATGAGGTCGCAAAGAGGGGGCTCCTATTGAAAGGCTTTCCCTCCCTAAAAAGGCGACCAGCTTTCAATACTAGTTTACCTGCCATTTTCCAATTCATTGATAGCATGGCCTGCCTGGGCTAAGGTAACTCAAGTGGGAGAGCCGTGTATGGGTGACCTTATTGCACGGTTCAAGACACTTGTGTATTGATGCAAGTGAACGTGTACGAAAAAGCTGTATCTAGGGTGAGTTCTCGTTCCTCGTCGACCCTATCTATGTTTCTACATGGCCCAAGAACACGCTCATTCTTCAGCCGTAGAGAGACTTTTGAATTGCCGAGGTACCTTACGAGCTCAATATATACGAGTGTTATTCCGTGAAATAACTCGAATTTCAAATCATTCACTTGCTTTAACTACTCATGCTATGGATGTGGAGCATCAACTCCGTTCCTGTGGCTTTTGAGGAGCGGGAGAAATTGTTGGAATTCTATGAAAGAGTCTCGGGAGCCAGGATGCATGCCAGTTTCATACGACCAGGTGGAGTGGCACAAGATCTGCCTCTTGGCTTATGTCGAGATATTGATTCCTTCACACAACAATTTGCTTCTCGTATCGACGAATTAGAAGAGATGTCAACCGGCAACCGTATCTGGAAACAACGATTAGTGGATATTGGTACTGTCACTGCACAGCAAGCAAAGGATTGGGGATTCAGTGGTGTAATGTTAAGAGGTCGTGCGACATGAAGACATTGATAGCAATATGGGGGGAGTTCCCATCAGGCAACAACGGTTCTGCCTGACCCTACTTAAGCATGCATATTCTGTCAGCGAAGACTTGGTGTGAAGCCTTGGAGCTTACGTTAGAAGAGCAAAAGGCCCGGGGCTAGGGTGAGCTGAGGGGGACAGCGTAAGTGAGCGAATGTGTGTAAGCCCAGTCAAACATGACTGTTCTAGGCGGGGCGGGCCACCCACCTTCGAATGGTGTTGGTCCTACGGACCGTGAACGGATTCGCCTCTGGCCTCTGGGCACGTCGGAACCGCATGAGTTCACCGGGGTGGAGCACAGTCCGCAAAAATCGGCATAGGTTAGGTGCTATTGATGGAACATGGTAAGCCTATCTTTCTCCATATGGAAGTGCTGCGGGCACATAGAGATGTGGGAAGAGGAAGTCTCAAAAAGCGAAGGCCGAGCTGTAGGTCACGTGACCTGCACCGAGTTGGTGGCTGACTGGGCTTTTTCCTTGATCAAAGCAGATCAGCTCGCCGCCTTCTTGTTATCAAAAAGCAGTCCAATCCTGCGAATCGGGCGGGCGGAACGTCGAATGAAATAGGTGGCCGGGTTCTCTTTTTACAACCCTTTTGATATGATAGGCCCGGCCACCTTCCCCTATCCCTTATGTTTAGGAGCGGGATCCGCCCAAGAACGACCACTCCTGTGGTGGTACGGACTCCGCGAACGTCCCGCGCCCCCTTTACTAATAAAGGAAAGAAAGCCTCAACCAGAACAAAATTCCTTTTGCGTGCGGATGTAGCTAAGTGTCTGACTCTATTAGTCGATAGTTCCGCAGTTTGAAGTGTCCCCCTGCCAACGTTTATAGTGACGACCAGATAAGCTTCAAGTTATGCCCAGGCGCGGGAACCCAAGCCCAACAGAGCAAGGAAAACGATGATCCCACGATAGACAATCCTGAGATCGATGATGTTCGAGCCGTATGAAGGGAAACTATCACGTACAGTTTTTGTTTTTTTGGGGGAAGCCCAGATCATCGCCGTTCTTAACCGAGACTCAGGTTAAGCTCCGTCTCGGAACCTTGTGGGGTTAGGAGTAAAGCATCCCGAGGTTGGCGCATCTCGTTGGGCGTGGAGAAGCATTGGGAACCCCAATTTCTTTCTTCGGAGCCGTTTCTTTTCCCGTCCCCCCGCCCCGGCATAGCGCTTCGCTTCCGGTTCTTCGGAAGAATCTACTGACTTCTCCCTTCTTCATTGATCTGGGGGAAAAGGAACCGTCTACCAGTTGGCAAGCTAGACATCAAGTAAGTGGCTTGATGAGGATAACTAAGCTGACACGCCGGAGTTGGCTGCTGGCACAACAGGGTGGTGCCTTACCGCACCGCAGGCGAACGCGCGGTAGCGTTCGTGGTGGTGCTTCAGGATTCCAATGTACTGCGTCCAAGATCAGAACGAGCTTGCCGGCGGACCACTGCCGTCCCATTCTTGAGTGAGCTGGAGCACAGCCATCTTATCCACTGAACTAGCTAGAAGCTATCGCTTCGGGTCGAAGCACTAAAAGAAAGGGACCGGGAAACGCGGCGCATAGGAACCACGGGACCCCCACTAGTAAAAAAAGGGAAAACGGAAG
>NW_027255450.1:1225381-1247498 GCF_003086295.3 Arachis hypogaea | reverse complement strand
CTCCTTTCCAAATTGCAAAACACAATCCCTAGCGTAAGTCGCAATCAACTTGATGCACTTTGTTGGACTAAGGAGTATAGGACGTAATTAGAGGCGGTGGCGCCTATATACCACTTCAAACGGTCTTTGTTTGGTTGCCGAATGATAAGTGGTATTGTACCACTATTCTGCCCAGGGTAACCAACGTACCCATTCCCTTGGTCTATCGGCATCCCAGGTAGTTCTCTAAGCACCGGTTAACCACCTCCCTCAAAGTGTGCATGAGATTCACTTATTCTATGTCATTTTCAGCCTTAGGTAGTTGTTCCTCCAGCAGTTCTGTTCTTGGTCTGATAGTCTTGTTAACGCTTTCTAATATACTTTTTCTCTTGTACATATCTTCCTTCCCTTTCCTTCCTCGTCAGTGACGGATTTGCTCCTAACTAAATTCCAGCGACCTTCGAATGAATGAAGTTAGAAGCTAAGGGCTTTGTTCGAGTGCTTTGCCAATCATTCTTCTATGTATGAAAGTTAGAATCCTCTCGTGCGCACATCTTTTTTTCGATAATCTATCCCCTTTCTTACCGGAAGTTACATAAAAGAATATCTCCATAAAAGGAAGATTGGACATTGGGGATCTTTACCTAAAGGTGCGGAGCGAAGTCTGCATTTCTTGCAAGTTCTTCTCCCAGTCTCGGACTCAGCCTTTTAGCCGATTCGCACCTTTACTCTCTGTCTCAATCGAGCCGGTCAGATCAATAGAGAAGTCAGGCACGAAGAGGGTCCAATCAGCCTCAACCTTCTTTCTATTCTTAAAGGCTTCAGACGGCTGGTCTACTTCCTGCTTGAAGTCAAGTGAAGATGTGGCATCAGAGTCCTCCTTAAGCCCGGCAGCTTCTCCAACTTTTTCAATAAAGGGAAGAAACGCTTCAAACAATTCGTCCATAACATCTCTTACTCAGAATCTCCCTCATCTTTTTGCAAAAAGCCGCTCCACGGTGGTAAAGTCTCATCTTGTGTGTTGGCCGAAGTTACAATAGTCACATTGAACCCTCGAATATGTTCGAAGATCTCGAAATGATCTTCCAGTTCCGGGGAGAATTCGAACAACTCCGTTTCCATCGAGAATTGAATTGAGTTTAGCCGTCTTTCGACCGGAGAATCCACCAGAGACATTACTGTCGAGATTCTTACCGAAAAATTAGACATTCCATGCCCTCGGAGAGTGCTTTGTCGTGCTAGGTCACTGACATATCCTTTGTCTTTATTTGACCCCAAGAATGGATTTGATCGAAACGACTTTCCTGTCGAACCCCTGTGTGTCTGTATTAATTTCTGACCGCGCGGAATCTCCATAGCCAATTTTCCATTTTTGATTATGAAATCATAGGGTGCCTTTGGTACTAGTCTTATTTCACACGATCTAGGAACTTCCATAACGTTGGCGTGATTCAGTTTGAGCAACGGATCCTGACGTGAGACATCTTCGTAATGAAAATGGAGTGGAAACATAGTGTAGTGTTTTGGGCGTAACGTAACATTCTTTTTCTTCTCATACGATATTTCTAGTTAGATGAAAACGGCGCCCCTAAAGGCGATGTCATTTATGAATTTATTAAATATTAAACTTCCCCGGCTTCACCCTTGGCCTTTGTCCCGAAGAATCACTACCAGCTCTTTTCCCTGCGCTTGCAAAGTCAGCATCATACTTGGCTTAGGGTTCCTGTAGCTCGAGAGAGGTGAGAGTGTAGCGTGGTCCCTGCCTAATTTCTTATTCTTTACTTGCCTACCTCAAACCAACCAACAAAGCCAGTGTAGTGATCCCAGTCATCTATGTCTGAGTTCGAACATTCTTCAGAGAAAAGAACTTCCTAATGTGCCTGAATTTGACTTGCTTGCTTTCACACTTCTTCCTTCTCCAGCTTTAAGGGCTATTCTTCGCATAGAGCAAGAAAGATGTTTCTGTCATTCGAAGAGCTAAAGTAAAGTTCCTCACAAGGCTATACTCGAAAAGTAAGTAGAAGGCTTAGGCAAGAATAGGAATTTTTCATCAACGCTAGCGCCCCTAGTTCTATCGTAATCATACATAAACAAGTCAAAAGCCAAAAGCGCCTATAGCAAGATATTAGGTAGGAGTCTTGTAGTGGCTTTAGTTCTTCTCACGCGCATCCACCCGGGGGGATCCCTTATCCTCGTTGAGTACTTCTGTCCCCCCCTAACCTCCTATTCATGGGTTTTCTTTCCATTTCGATTGGAACAATCGTTAGGTTTTCCTCTGCCCGCCCCGTCCATCTTTCTTTGAAGGCCGAGTGAACGAAAGGAGAAAGGCAAGCTAAAAAACCTAACTTATAGCATTTCATGGTAGAAGAGTAGCCTACCAAAGAGTTTAGGTCAGGGATCAAAGCAAAGCGTCGAGGCGCGAAGTCTTTAAGATCGGATGCAATTCTTAAGCTGGTACATGCTGCACTGGTCCGTATTTCTTGCGGGCCTGGCATCTCTTAGCATATTTTATTAAATAAATAAATCTTACAAGTACCTGACGAGAGGCTGTTGCCAATCATCCTGCCCAATCTCTTCTGGCTCCATTATGTAACAGTAAAAAGTGATCTGGAATGTTGTTGGAATCGTCCTTTGAACGTATGTTCTTCAGGTGTCCGATTAGGAAATCTCAAACGTCGAAGCCAGCTGTGCCATTGTGTTAGCCTCAACATTGGCTCTTCTAGGTACTTGGTCTATTTTTATTTCATCAAACTCGGCGAATCGAGTCTAGGGCTCTTTTTCTCTATGGCTGCTGCTTTGCATCTATTACCTGATACTCAGCGATGACTTGTCTCACTACTAGTTAGGAGAGAGAAAAACAATACCTGCTCCCGCACCACCTTGCGTACTGGAGCCATCGAAATACATTTGACATGGAGTTGTGGTCAGACGCATGACCTCTCCATCATTCTGATCGGGCAACTGCTTGCCTAAGAAAAACGGATGATTTATCCAAAATTTTGCCAACACCTGTCCTTTGACCGAAAGTGCGCTCTATAGCTAGCTCCAATTGAACAGGTTGAGGAAAAGAGCCGTTAAAGCCCTTTTTTCTTTCTTTTTTGAATGAATTAATTCCGTCGATAGACAATAAGGAGCGAAAGCCACTCAGTTGATTGCTAAATCTCTAGTTCGTGAGAAGGATTTGCTGTAGTCAATCAATGCTTAAAAGAATTTACAAATCTTTCTGGTCTTACTGCATATCCAAGAGTAAAATCTACTATGGATATGATGCTGCAAAGTTCAATATTTCAAATCTAATTGGCTTTAATGAAGGTAAAATGCCAATGAAGTACCTGGGATTGCCAGTCTCTCAGTTAGTGATTGTTTGCCTCTAATTGAGAGAATCAAAGCTAGAGTAAAGAGATGTACTGGAAAATACCATACCTCTAATATGCTGGACAACTGGTTCAGAGTGCCCTCTTTAGCATGCAAGTTTACTGGAGTACTGTGTTCATACTGCCGGTTTTGATTTGAAGACAAAAGATAAGATCTGCAGAAGGTTCTTATGGTCTGGTCCTGATATGGTTAAGAACAAAGGGAATGTTGCTTGGAAATTGGCTGCCCTTTACCTTTAAATTAAAAGTGCTTTCGGGCTTCATTGGTGGAAGCTGCTATGTTGAAGCATATCTTGGTTCTGGCTGCAAAAAGTCCTTCTATCTGGGTATGTATTAGAATACAATGCTTCTCAAAAATAAGAAGCATTTTGTGCCGGGCCATGAGAAGGAAGACTAGTTATATGCTTTTCACATGCAAGTTCAAGCGAATATAAACATCATCATGCTAATCTCAAAGAGCTCGGGGCTTCCCGCCAGAAAGTGATAGAAAGTACACCCCGAGACGTAGCGTGAAGTTCGTTGCCAAGGTAGATCGTGCCTGTCAAGATATTGCGTATAATATATATAGAGGGATAGCCAGTCGCGTGAAAGACCAAGACAAGCGCCACTGGATAAGCCCGATTTCGAAGCTAGAAGAACAAAATCATAATCCGTTTTTGCCAAACAAAAGATAGAGTTCAAATTAATATTCAACCAGCTTGGAGACAGCTGTTTTCTGTAGCTTTCAAAGTGATGGGATCAAGCAGTTACTCAATAAGTTGTCTTCCGTTATAAACCCTGATAGGGCTTAGTTGGCCACTTTCCTTCTCATGCCCGATCTTGGCTCATATCAATAAACTTTGTCTGGGTCTGTCAATGTATGAGTCTCAAGTGAGTGAAGCTGCTTTGGTCTACTCTGGGTGCACAATTATTATTGTAATATCCTTTTTTTTACCTAGTACCAGTCATCTTAAAGGCCAGCAAATAAGACAGAAAGCGAGTTGTAAGCAGTAGTCTTTCAATGTTCAGTTCAATTATTCTCGCTAGCAATCTCTTAGGCTTATCCTTTCAAAAAGGAATCATCAAGCCGGTACTAATCTAACTCTTAGGGGAGCCTTTGATGGGCTTGGCCTGAGGGACCTTACCCTACCCTTATATATGGTCGAATTGCTTGTACAGCTAGCCCGCTACCTCTCTAATAAATCTGAGTACTTAACATTTTCGATCCCATATCGAGGAAGTGAGCCAAAATGAGCCATCAATACAGTATAGAATATATAGGGCTCCCTTCTTTTTTCAGCTTAGCCACGTCGACCGGATCAATCCACTTTAGCTCGTTCCCAACTCGGTTGGATCTAGGATAGGACCGGTTAGCACAACTTCACTTACTTAGACGTAAAAGTTTCACACCTGACCTGCTTTACTTGTTATTTTCTTCGGTCTAGGATGTTAATCCAACAGGTATCACATAAGCCCTATGTTTGGGATATTGACTAACGAAAGTTCCCTCGTTTTCGATGAATTGGATTTTGCCTCAAGAAATAGAAAGAGTGCTATTTTGTTTGAGGATTCCTAAGTAGTCCCCTCTGACTTGCATTAATAAAGAAAGTAATTCAACGGTATAAGTCATTTTTACTACTGAATCAGCAAGATGAGTGGTATCAGCTAGTGATCCCGTTATATCAACTACCGCATCGTCATCGTCTGGCTCAGTGGCGGGGGAGGTTTTCTCCACGATATAAGATTGGGTACCAGATTCCGATTCAACAATCTAAGCTTTAAGTAACTAACTCTTTGTCTTCGAGGAAGGCATATGATGGAGGAGCGACAAGCCCTCTAAGAAAAGGGCCTTTTCATACTCGTTGGCGGTAGCAGACTTTCTTCTACTATGGGCGAACCCTCCTCTTTGGTACCATATTCTGAGTCCGAAGAGAATTCAGCCTAAGTTACCAACTTTCAATTAATAGGAAGGAAGTTGGGACATGTCCATTGTCTGGGTTCAAGTCCATTAACCGAGCGAGCTTTCAACCCCAACGCAAAGACAATCTAATTGATGGAGCTTTCGCAGGAATTTCTTATGTTACCCGCTCTAACCCATTCTCGGCAACTTTCAACCATACGAATTCAAAGGAGATAATAATGCTTACTTGATAAAGGAAGGTAATTTATTACTCGACTGTAAGGCATGAAGTACTGACTCGATAGAGTCTGGATAGAGAAAAGAGCTTACTTGTTAAAGGAAGGAGAGGTACGATTGCCCGGAAACAAGTGCAAAAGAAAGAGTATAAGCTAGCTAAAATACACTCTTTGGGAAGCGCTATCGAATCAGAGAAATGAAAGAAAGTCTCATAGCAAGATCCCGATAATAGCATAGCCCTTTCTCTTATTACTGAGAAATTAACGTTTTAACGATGAATTAGGAATCGTCCATATTATGACGAGAAGACGCATTCGTGAAGGCCTATAGAGCCCGTAGAAAATCAATAATGAAAGAATCTCGCACTATATAGAGCCGGCTGACTGGTAAGATAGACGAGAGCTACGGGAGAAGAGCGTTAAGCCACTTTACCAATAGGTTCAGGAGCAAGAACTCATTCTTGAGGTTTAAGCTCACGACGTCAGATTTCCACAAGGGAATCCCTTAACATACGGATTGAAAGGTAGGCCACGACCTAACCAGCTTGTGGCTTAGGGGAGTAATCACTCAATTTAACCTATGAGGTACGTAGGTCACTCATATGAGGCCAAGAAGCGTAATAGCCCGTAATAGCCTAGGGGTTGGGTTGACCCGCGGCAAAACTCACTGTGTTCCGTTTGTAAAGCGGGCATTATCAGTCAGCTTTGTAGCAGGACAGCTAATAGGTTAGGTACGTAAGTCACTAACCCGCTTGCGGGTTAGGCTATTATGCGTCCTGTCCTCTATTTACATCAAGAGTACGAATGAAGTTCTTAGGGCCCTATCTATCTAGATAATTTTCTCATGATATGTGCTGTCCTCTGTCTGGCTCTGTAGTAAGTTCCCTGCTAAGGCTGGGATGGGACTCCCCAATGGAATGGTGTTAGAGCGGCTTGGCATTCCGCCCCTATCGCTAAATCAATGAGATACGTGGATCAAGAAGCTATCTTTGTTTGAGCGGCTCTGCCTAAGGTCGAGCTGCTATCGCTGCTTGCCCCTCTCGTCTAGTGGCTTTTGCCTTTTTAAAAAAATATTTTCAACTTTTTTTTTTGTCTAGAAAGAGAATGCCTTCTATAATATAATAACAAATACATAATCTAAGGGAAAAGACATGAGATCAAGTGAGAAAGAACTAATGAATGTTCTTGCTCCTCAAGAAAGACAAGACGGCAGGGAACTAAGGTGATGTTGTAGCTTTTCCACCTACCTATCATACAATCTATACTTTGAGACCTGATGAATGAAGGGCGGGCTCACTCCTCTAATGCTGTGATAGAAAAGAGAGGTACCAGGGGAATCAATGCTCTCAGCTGAAACAGGGCGTCTGTCTTCGGGCAATCTACTGCTTGAGAAGAGGCTGCACATGAAGGAGAGGTAGCATCATGATATCATTAATACGATTTCCTCCCAGGGGATTTAGGCCTTCGAAGATGATGGACAATTTACTCTTTCTAATCTAATGGCATAAGTATCAAAGGAAGAACTGATTGACCTATTACTAGGTTATGTCCTTTCATGCAGTGCGAGTTAGGTTGAATTTATCCTTGAGATTGGACGCAAGAAGGAATAGAACTCCGAAGCTTTGGTAGCGAAAGAATATTTTAGTGCGGAGCTTTACCTTTTTTACTCCTCTAAAGGGAGGGCAAGGTGATTTATCATTGACCATTCATTCTGTAACGTTCATAAAGCCCTTCCCCTTCCTCCTACAGTTTAGGAAGATAGCAGCCAGAAAGACGAGAAGTATTGGGATAACTGAATACTTTTATGCCTCTATCAATGTAGTAACCCTCTTTTTTGAATCTTAATTAGAAAGCGGAGCAGCTTGCCGAATCCAAAGTGTCTATCTCCGCCGCCTCTGATTCTTATAGGAGCTAGGATTCTTTCCTAGTACCAAAACTTACAGGAAAAACTAGGGCTCTTATATAATATAAATAAGACTCTTAGCTTACTCTTCTAGAGCTAGAACAGGGGAATTCAAGCCATCTAAGCACTTTTTTTCGATAGGCCGGCCAGGCTGACTATTACCGAGTTCGCTGGTCATTCCAGGCTGAATCTTATGGTGAGTTCTAGGGAAGGCCTATAAAGCTCTCAAGATACAATAAATAGAGACCGGTGGCATCTGACTTTCAGTTGAAATAAAGTAAAGACAAGAAGAAAGTCTAGCCGGAATAAACTACATGAAAGCAAGCAGAGGAAGCGGAGAGGTACTTGAGAGAATGGAGGGCGGATTTCGTAGCGCTTAATCGTGGTTGGGGCATTCCTTCTTTTAAAAGAAGACTACAGGACGAAAGAAGAAGCTCTTACATCGGGTAAGTAGACCGCTCGAATAGGCTGAGAGACAAACCGTTCGGTAGGGCGCTTTGATGCTTAGTCAGGGGAAAGAACGAATTCTTTAGATAAAGGCTTGTCCCCAGGTGCCTATCAAAAGTCCTAAGCAAAGTGGTCTCCCTTCGAGGAACGTAGCGACTGTCAAGAACAGCAAAGCGACCGAGTCGAGCTCAAGGAATGAAGAGCTATTCAAGCTTTTGTCCTTATCTACTTTCATTTAGACTAAGGTGTCAATGGCACCCTTACCTCTTCTTAGTGACATAGAAATAAAGACTAGATTGAGTAGTGTTATTCATTCCATTTAATAGAAAGCAGTTGCAAGCTCCCTCTTTATATTCTTCAAAAGTATGATTTACCAACTAAGACAAAGTGAGCTTAGGCAAAAAAACTTGCATCAATCCCGATTGTCGACCTTAGCAACAAGTAGCTTGCACGACCAGCACAGCACTAACGGAGACGAAGAGAGTTTTCCGCGTCCGTCGATCCGGTAGGAAAAAGTAAGATGAAAGCCCATTGGAGTCATCCTACAAAGGGTTTATGGATCACTGCTTAGTTTTAAGGATTGCTACGACATCAGTTTACCGGTACAATAATGGTTAGGGACTTTTTTTTGAGTCCTTTATTAACATTAACTGAAGACCAAGCCAATCTCGATGAAAAATAGAGAAATACAAGTACATCCCTTGTTCTGCCATTTGACTTTCTTTGAATTTCAACTTCTTATCTCGAGCCTAATTTTTTTAATATAAGGAATTTTTTTTACCCTCGGGACAAGATTCAATCATACACAAATAGCCAGGCGATCTCATACACAATAAGAGTAGGTTCTAGGGACAAAGTAGCTTAGTTGAACATAGTGAGACTAAGGGACGAAAGGTCAAACCCAGAAATGTGCAAGCAAGACCCAGCAAGAAAACTTTTTCGCGCGAAAGCTGTTGCTTGTTCCATAACTTGCTCCTCCATTTGCTGGGATGTAATCATCGCGGAGTCATTGGTACTAGATAGACCATAATCATTTCATACGCTATTTTGGATCTGGTCTGATCCTCTTGTGAAGAGGTACTACCAGCATTTCTCCTTCTCACGTAATGTCTTGAAGACGGCTGGCTCGTAGATGTTCAGCCTCCAATGCAGAAACTTACTTTCACAGATAGACTAGCAAGCAAGGTCCTCAGCACTTACTATGACCTCGTCCCTTCTTGCTTCCCTGCTGAGGAGGTTGGGATTCCCCTTCCCTACATGTTGATAGCAACTTCCTCAGTCATGCCAGACATGCTTGCCCACAAGTAGTCTCGCTCCCACGAACCAAGCTCGAACCAGGCTTCCTCGAAGCAAGGCTCTGATACCACCTTGTCACGGATAGCAGCTGAAGCTTTAGGGTTCATTTTGCTTAGTGCACTTGAATTAGCTTAGTGTGAAAGGAGTTACGGAGCCCTTTTTCTTTGAGGCGCTAGAGAAGTTCTATTTTATAGCTAGACAAGACAACAGGGGAAAAGGAAGGTAGGTAAGATTCTCACCGAGCCCTAACGATAGATGAAGCAGGGTAAATTCGGTTAGCTCACACTGGATTTCTATTCCGATCTTTAGCTACCATCCCTGACGTTGGTGGATTTTGCCGCATCTAGTAGGGGTCACTTTGGTTCTGAAAGGTATGCTGCTGGCTTGGTGGATATCGCCCTATAAGGGATTTCTAAATCGACTGGATCAGCTGGAACTACACAAGGAAGCAGGATTCATTGTTGTTCTTCCTTTACAGAGTCAACGGCCTCAATAGGCGGGAATAGAAGGTGCAGGAACATCACTACCTACAGACCCACCTTTGATGGGCTTCTGGAGGAGGAGCTAGAGAAAGGGGTTCCTCGCTCAGCAGTTTCGAGGTCGTCCAAGACCTGACTTGAAAGAATTCTGACTATGGGCTGGTCAAGCGGTTGGTGTCTGGGAAGAAAATGGATTTACCAACAGCTGTGGTGAAGGGTGCAGGAGGGAGCTTTTACGAGGGGAGTACTCATAGTCCATTTAGGCCCCTGTCCTTGATTAGCTTCCTGGAGTGGTCTATTCTTAGACGGTTGGACCAAGCATTGCTACGCCAAGTGGCGTGGTATGCTAAGAAATCCGGATGCCTCAATCCTGGTTTGATGGACCTACTGTAGTTCGATCGATAGGGGTTAGCCCGATCTTATCCGTTTTGGACAACTAAAGTCTTTGATCTCATCATCAAATATGACAAGAAGGATTAAACCTCGTGCGAGAACTTCGTTTATCTCATTAGGATATCCTGGGATTGTTGGTTGCCGGGGAAGAGTCTGACTCAGCCCATTCTATTCTTTAGTAGAGGTCTTACAACCTCGAGACAATGAAAAAGAGAATAGAAGATTCAGTCTAACAACATGTTTAACCATACCAAAGGTAAGTAGTCAGTCGCCAACATTCCATTTGAATTAGTGAATATGGGCGATAGGCAGGCACGTAGTCACTCAGATTAATGCAATCTTTCCCTATCAAAGCCTCCGCTATATTATGACTTTGAAATCAACGCCCTGCCGTCCACATAATGATCGGAAAACGCAGGCTATCTAGAGCCCTTAAGAGCGAAAAGAAGATCAGAAGGAGGAAGTAAGGCCTTCCGCCCACGAGTTTATGGTTCCTGCAGGCAACCTGGCATACCGCAGTCTCATTGATTTCTTTTCCCTAAAGGGGAGCGGAATCCCTTCTAGAAATGTTTAGCCAAGTAGCAGCTAAGAAAGCATTCGCTTTTCGGCTGGAATCGAAGCTGCGGATAGATCAGCAGATAGGTTGCTGCGGATAATTTATCCGCTGTTGATCAAATTAATCGTCTTCAAGATCGTCTGAACTGTATACCTATTCCCTGGTCGCTGGTATATTGATTTACTAACAAGGCCTTCGTACCTCTCGCTCCTAGGACTAGCGGAACTAAGACCTGTGAAAGAAACTAGGAGATAAAGCCCTTGATATGACCTTACGGATTAACACAGAATCAATCTCTGACTTTCTTCCCCTTTGAAATCCATTCTTGCATCTGCTTTCCTTGTTAGCCTAGCTAGTCAACATCCGCTCTCTAGAAAGCACTTTCTAATTCGAATGGGCAAAGCTCTTCCTTCCTTTGGTGATGAAGTTGGGCCGTCTTTATTATGTCAATTCTGAGTCAACCATATTCCCATCCTCGGCTTTCAGCCTCCGAGACTTTCCAACCTTTTCGGTAGGAAGGATCACTACAACTTTACTCAGGTCGGGTACTACCCAATGATCAAGTACCGGTTACAGTACAGGATACCACAACTAATTCACGACTCCTCCATCGAGCAATGCAACTCGAGATGGAACATGTATTATTTCATTCAAAATGGCTATTCTAAAAATATGATATGAACAGTCTTTTCTCATGAAAAATGCAACTTTGAAATTGCGTAGGTGATGGCAGAAAATCCATCAAGAAATTACATAGATAGAGCAGTGCAGGGCTGCTCTTGACAGTTTTCATTTTCGATTGAGAAAGCGGCAGGCCCAAAGAGCACTACAGTAGCGCCTTGCGAGGTCGTAGAGCCGGTAACCCTCGTTCGCCTAAGATCGAAAATGCTCTGTCTTTGAGGAAAAAGAGATATAGATAGTGTTTCAGGATTTCATTGTTTTGAGTCTTTACTTAACTCGACCGCCTTTCTACTCCCATGCTTTTCTTTAGTCAACAACCAAGCACATTGAACAATAGTTCTTCACTACTCCTACAGGCTTGACGGAGTTCAGAGTTCAGTCTGTCTGGAGGGAATTATTTTAGATCAATCACTATGTTTAACAACGTTCGACGCATCTCTTTATTTGATGAGAAGAGTCTTAACTCAACTTCGAGTGATACAGCTTCTATGTGGAATGATTTTCCATCGGTCCCTTCTGACCTGCCACCCTTACCAGCCGACTCGGTTCCATCTGTCCCCTCATTACCTTCCATAGCAAGTGATGTTGAGGTGGAGCAGCCGGCTCCTTCTAATTATAATTACGAGACTCATGGTATTGATGAGGATCATCCGGGTCTTAACCCGGACAGTGAACGTATAGTAGAGCTTCAATCTGATATACACGATAAATTGGGAGAGTTGATGACTAACAAGAGTGACCAAGACGTTCTGAGTGCGGCCGAAGCTTTACATGGCGAAAGCAACAATATCCCTTTTCTGGAGCACCTGTTAGATGATTTGAACAAAAACGGAATAGAAGGTGAAGCCTATAAGGATGCCCTGGATCTATCGAATAGGTTGGGTATATTACCCGATAAAGCAGCTTTGTGTGATGCAGCGGAGCCATGGCAATTAGGATTTCAAGACGCAGCAAGTCCTATGATGCAAGGAATAATCGATTTACATCACGATATCTTTTTCTTCCTCATTCTGATTTTGGTTTTCGTATCACGGATCTTGGTTCGCGCTTTATGGCATTTCCACTATCAAAAAAACCCAATCCCGCAAAGGATTGTTCATGGAACTACTATCGAGATTCTTCGGACCATATTTCCTAGTATCATCCCGATGTTCATTGCTATACCATCATTTGCTCTGTTATACTCAATGGACGAGGTAGTAGTAGATCCAGCCATTACTATCAAAGCTATTGGACATCAATGGTATCGGACTTATGAGTATTCAGACTATAACAGTTCCGATGAACAGTCACTCACTTTTGACAGTTATACGATTCCAGAAGATGATCTAGAATTGGGTCAATCACGTTTATTAGAAGTGGACAATAGAGTGGTTGTACCAGCCAAAACTCATCTACGTATTATTGTAACACCTGCTGATGTACCTCATAGTTGGGCTGTACCTTCCTTAGGTGTCAAATGTGATGCTGTACCTGGTCGTTTAAATCAGATCTCTATTTCGGTACAACGAGAAGGGGTTTACTATGGTCAGTGCAGTGAGATTTGTGGAACTAATCATGCCTTTACGCCTATCGTCGTAGAAGCTGTTCCTAGTAAAGATTATGGTTCTCGGGTATCCAATCAATTAATCCCACAAACAACAGGGGAAGCTTAAGCGAAAATGAAAGAGTAGGGTGAGGGATAAGGGGGGAAGCCACTAAATGGAAGGCTTCGCTCGCTCTAAGGCTCGTTTAGTAGACAGCGAGTGGAGTGCATAAGCCCCTTTAGAGTTAGAGATAGGGGCGAGTACTACACGAGCTCGTAAGTCAAGTACGGAACGAGCGGAGGAGAGCGACCTCATCTTGCTTGCTTCTGGCGAAGCTTCTAGAAGGCCACCACTTCATAGGAGCGATAGCGAAGCCGTAGAAAGGCAAACAGCTCGTATAGCTCGCAATAGCGAGCCTACTTTTAGCTTTTTTTTTACTTTACCGCGGGACCTTAACAAGGAAAGTCAAGAATATCATCAGTAAGAGGGGTTGCTATTGAATCCGCTTCTCGAGTATGCAAGGCCTTTTTTTCGTCTTTTTCGGCCTGTTGGTACTTGTCGAATTGAAACTCGATACGATAATAAGAAGATTCGCCAACATTACCCATTTTTTTAGTGGATTCGGGCCGGGGTAAGTACGTGATTTCAAATTGCATCTTATAAGCATATGATCCTCCTTTTACTGTTAAAGTACCATCTCCGCCTTTGCTATCTATGCTTCCTGGTCGCTAGACTCATTCTTCTACTTGACTTCCAGCTACTCTGCTCTGAGCTTAAGAAAGGTTCAAAAGTAGCTTTGGTTGCCGCTAAAATCGGATGTGATTTTTGTAGTGGTGAATTCCAGAACAGGTAAATTCCCCCTCTCCTTTCGGGAACTCTCTTCTCTAGGGATTCCAATTCTATTTCTATTGACTCTTCCATGGGTGTTTTGTATTGCTACAACAAAAAAAGTTTTGGTAACTTACTTACAGATTGTATCTTAAATAAAAGAAACATCAACATCCTTTAAGCTAAGACTAAGGGATGGGGGGAACACTACCGATCCCGAGACAGACGACGAAGCTACATCGATTACAAAAAAATCTGAGTCAGTGGTGGCAGACCCTTTCCCGGCCCCTACAATCAAGCAACCTCACCAATGTGAATGAAAGAAAGGGAACCCCATACATCTCGACAAGTTCGTGCCTCTTTAGGATTTTAAGTGCGAACTAAAACCTCTTTTGAATTCTTATTCCGACTCCGAAGTCCGGATATTTGGTTGCTTTCTACTCGACCCATGTGGTTCGGCTTGTTGCGCCACCTCACTTAACCAAACATATCCGAGAAGAAGTTCTACCAGATCTACAGCACTTGCTGCTTCATGCCCGGTTGCATCTGACTCTGCTGGTTCACCTTCTAAACAGGTATCCGCACCTGATACACATCCTTCTCCTGTAGCTTCTTCTTTTTCCTATATTGTGGTGGCTTATTCAGCGAGCTGGAGCTCCTACAGTTCCCGCCCCAGCTTCAACTCTAGCTCCCTTCGGCCTCGAAGATCATCAGGTTCCATCAAAAGTTTCTATCTCACTCTGTTAATAGGTTTTTTACTTCTGCATGTTGGGAATCAAAATAGAATAAGATTTTCTACTTTATAAGTGATCAACTAGGTTTTGAATCCCTCGCTTACACTCTTTTGGGCTAGGTTCAGTTGGAGGTCGTACATTTCACCAGAGAAAAAGGGGGGGGGGATTTTCATACTGAAATCGATTCACCCGAAAAGGAAGCAAGGCTTCCATTCCGCGAGGAGCGAATAGATTATTATTGCGGTTTAAAGCACACTCTAATATCATAAGGACCGAACTCATCGGATCAGAAAGAGATGGCCAGTCCCTTCCTAATGCGAAAGAGCTTTATTCCGGTACTTCACACCCAAAGCAAAGCTGCACGGAATAGGGGCCTTACTTGTCCCGGTCCGGGAAGAGGTTAAGGTATTGTGGTTCCTCCCACATATCTTTCAACAAGGCATCCTAAGAACAAACCCTTACAAACCTCTTAGAGATGAGAGGCCTGTTGGAATTCATCATGCCCATTTGATATTTCATTTAGTCATCCCACCTAAAAGCACTCTTTCCAGATCAGTATGACAAGGGCAGCACCCATTGGAAAACCTTGATCCAGAACCCAAATTGGGTTATCCTAATAACCACCTCCCCTCCTTCTCGCGGGGGGATGTGCCACATCTTGGATGTAGGAGTGACGACCCGTGGTCCAATCTAGTAAAGAGATTGGGTGCCAGTGGTCTGTCTGAGGACGGGTTCAACAAGCTCTTTCTTTGAAAAGAAAAGATGGTTCCATGGATCGGGTTTTCATTTCAGAAGCTGCTAGAATGCATGTTAAGTCAGTCAAGGGGGTCTTAGATCATGACGATTCTTAGAAAAGGGAAAAAATATGATTTTTTCAGGACATATCTTAAAGTCCTAAAGGATTGAAAAGAAGAGTGAGCGACGAGTGGTTCAATCCGGAATGAAAGTGAGAGACCACTAGCGGAAAGAGTTTTCTAAAACACTAGGGTTTCTTGCATAAGATTTAGCGAGAAGTCCGACTAATCAAAGGAGTCTGAGCGTCGGTTCGCTGCCCTAACCGTGCGATTTCAGGGCATCTTTTCAAGTATTCATCTAAACTAAATGCTGGTGTCGGGTATCATCTCGATCCATTGGCAGCAGAAAAGAGTGATAGCTAGCTTAATTCTATAGGTTCAAAACTAGAGAAGTCTTCCTTCCAAGTAAGGATTGAAGATCATATGCTTACACAATCTCCCAAAAAAGAGGGTCTTTCCTGGCGACCTTACCCACACTTGGTAATTGAGGAGTCAAATCATTCTTTTTCTCTGATGCCTTAATCCTTTTAGTGTATCGGCATTTCGGTTGTAGCAGTTGTAGCTCTTCCTCTTCTCTTGTAGCTTGAGTGCTTGTTGTTGTTGTTTAACGTCTTTCGATTCAAAAGCAATCCTGCCAGCTAGTGTACCTCCTGACTGTCCGCTGCATTCGAAATGAAAAAGAATAGCAGTTCCTCGTCCCCCGAAATTGGATAGGGGATTGGCCTTTCCTTATTACTTATTATAAAGTAGTTAGGAGGCCAAGTACGTTATCGGGGCATCTAAGACAATCAAAACAACCGCCCTAATGGCTTTTTTCACCCATGGGCAGCTAGTTGAGGCCAATCAACCCGAAAGGGAGGTCGAGAAGGAGGGTCGAGCACAAACCGTAGGCCAACAGTGGATGGACGACAACCAACCAGAACGGATGATCGATGAAGATTGTTTAGAACCTTCGGGGAGTTCTCCGCACAAAGGAAATATATGAAACACTACCTAAGCAAACCAAACCGCTACGCTCCTGCACCTATCGGTACAGTGGCTTGACGCTCCTGGAATCATCAAAGCGGGAAGGTACGTAGCTACCCACCCTGGTTGGGAGAGTAGCGGATCGAGGAAGACACCAATCCCCTTCTTCCTTCCTTACAATATTACGGCATGGAACTCTCTATCCTCTCCCTAGAGTCGAGAGACAACTTTCCTCTCGCTTCTACGACTCCACTCTTACCCTTAGCTTTCGGTCGAGCTAGGCATCACTTCCTATCACTCTTAGTTGAAGGAGAGCGTAGGAAGCCAAAGACCTGTTTTGAGTTCTGAGTTGAATAAGGCAGGGATAGGTGAATTTGGAGATCAGAATAGGTCTTCGATCCGTTCATTCTGTCTTCAGGGCATACTTAAGTATAAAGAAAGAAGAAAGGAGGGAAGCTCATTCCGGCGGGTACTCCAAGTCCCTTAACTTATTCGTGGAACAGAGGAAGATAGTTATAGGTATTCGGACAGATAACGAAGAGTTAGGCGGGACCACTAGAGATGCTCCTATACTAAAGGCTATCGGAAAAGCAAGAAAGATAGGGGTGTCAAAACACTTCTTAAAAAGAGAGGGACAAGCTAGCCGTAGGCTATTAACCAGGAAGTGGCCGAAGCTTCCATTACAGAAGTTGATGGGCGGGGCCTTTTCATTTTCACCTAAAGGGGGTTCAGGCATTATGAGTGCAGCTCCACTAGTCTAGCTGGTAAAGTCTTTTGGCCTAGGACCTGGGTTCTCATCCCGCCTTTTCGCGGGAATGGGATCTTATGCCAGGATCTGTGATTGAACGCAAAGATTCTAATAGAAGACGTGAGAAAAAAAATGTAATATATGGAATCTTTTTTGATAGACTGGACTCTTCTGTAGGTTAGGAGGTTCTTTTTCTTTCGTTTAGCCGGCCTCCCTTAGGAGTGGGAAATCGATGAAATGAGCAAGTTGCTCCATCGAGAACGCGTTTTCGACTTAACTTACTTAACCAGAATACCTGGAATGACCCATAGGAGAAGGCTACGGGGGCATCGTTCACGTACTGATTCATAGCGCTTCCCCTTTCTAGTCAATAAAGAGTGTATGTGATGTTGGATCTTGTATCCGGGCCTGCAGACAGGCAGGAGATCCTATCCTCACTCCTCATATAGCTATATGAGTGACTACGTACATGGATGTACTCTTTCTGCTAGTTAAAGTTTATGCCTTTTTCCGACCTCCGTTCTGGTACCTCATAGCTATGCGCAGAGTGACTTCGTACCTTCTCTTCTAGTTTAAGCCTTTTGGTATGTTAGTCATGCGTGAAGCTGAGACTTGCTCCTTAGCACAAGTACTAAGCAAGCCCCTAAAGGCCTTCGCGTTAGTAAGCTAGCTTTGTAAGCTAAGCAAGCCAGGGTCTCCGGGCACTATGGTAGGACGTGGATCGATCATGACGAAAATGGACTTCTCCTTAATGGTTTAGAAGAGTCCCCTTCTTCTGTGAGCCAGTTCCCCGGGCTTTCTCCCTTCTCGACCAGACGAAGGAGATATGAATTCCATTCAGGCGGGTAAGG
Source organism: Arachis hypogaea (assembly GCF_003086295.3). Lineage (NCBI taxonomy): Eukaryota > Viridiplantae > Streptophyta > Magnoliopsida > Fabales > Fabaceae > Arachis > Arachis hypogaea. The sequence goes on along the minus strand of NW_027255450.1, from coordinate 1,229,828 downwards.
GCTTTACTCTGTGTTCTCTCCAGGTCGCCTTTGCATTGGCGAAGACTGGAAAAGTTCATCATTCAGTGGTGGGGTCGGTCTTCATAGAAAAGAGGGCGTCGCCCAACGAGTGGCAGATTTGGATGGAGTCTCGCTCATAGATAGAGGAAGAGTACGCGCGCTAGCGCGCTACGGCTTACGCAGTTGATCGGATCAGATAGCCCTTTGGGCAACCAACCGCACATCAAATTCCGATCAATTGGAGGTCTGGCTGAGTGGCTTAAGGCATTGGTTTGCTAAATCTACATACAAGAAGATTGTATCATGGGTTCGAATCCCATTTCCTCCGGCACGGAAGTGGAACGGGCGGGCGAAATTACGTGAGAGAAAGAACCTAACCTCTTGGTGTTGGTGGAGTCCCCCGGAGGACAGAATAGCACTACTTAGTTACTAGGAGCGGGGAGCCCGTTGCGCGTTGTGGCCTATCTTCTTTTTAGAAGCAAGCTCCCCCGTTTCTTGAAGGCCTGGGCGGCTCTCGGTTCTTGAGCATGTTGGGAGAGGGGATTAGGCGGCAGTTGAAAGAGCTGCTCGAAAGCTTGCAATACTAAACAAGCGAAAAAAGCCCTTTCTTGTTATTAGTAAAGGGCTTTTCCCTAACTAGTAAAGTGGTAAGTAAGGTAGGGCGCTATTCGATGAAGAAAACAGACTTTAGGAAAGTGGTTCAGGTAGCTCAGCTGGTTAGAGCAAAGGACTGAAAATCCTTGTGTCAGTGGTTCGAATCCACTTCTAAGCGGGCTTTGGGTCCAAAGGACAGGTAGCCGGGAGCGAGCCGGATTTTCAAAAATGAAAGTGAATGAAAGAGGAAGCCAAAATGTGAGCGCTCCTGCACTATACGGCTTTTTGGCGGTAGGGTTGGGGTGGCTTGCTGGAGGCAGATTTTATAAAAAAAGCGGTTGATTACTCGGATTGGTTCTCGCGTCCCTGTGCCCAAAAGGATGGGCGAGTTCGGTTCGAGTCTTCATCGATCGGGTGGATCTATATGCGGAGGGGGGTGAGACGAGGTGTAGCGCAGTCTGGTCAGCGCATCTGTTTTGGGTACAGAGGGCCATAGGTTCGAATCCTGTCACCTTGATGTGAGGTAGTAAACACCTAAAGAGCACCCATCCACCCGTAAACTTTCGCTCTTTTAGAAAGAAAAAAAATGGACCGCCCTTGATCTGATCTGGGCGGGATCTAAAGCAGCATTTCTTCCGAATGTTTCGGGGGCAGGCCTTAGGTTCAATTCTTTCTTGCCTATAGTCATGACTATAGGCTTCAGAAGAGAAGAAAAAACTTTTTCTAAAGAAAGAAGTAGTATCTAATTCACGTAAGAAAAGAGAATCAGTCTGCATGCTTAACAGCCTTCCCTGTCTGAATCCCTTTGTAAATGTAAAAAAAAGGGGGCTCCCTCATGGTCTTGGGGGCTATGAGCAAGAACCACATTCCTTAAAGAAAGTATACCCGAAAGCACTTTCTCTAGAATGGGTCAATCAATCAGTAAGTTGCTGACATTGAAGAGATTCAAGTCGATGCTTCAACTAAGACTCCTACATGACTTTCTGTCTGGAGGGAATCAATGTTTCTCAGTGAATGATGATGCAAGGTATATCTGATTGGAGTGTTCTTTTTATCTTAGGATTTTTGGTCTATTTTATACGAACAAGCAATGGTATGATTAAATACTTGCTTGATCGTGAAGATGTAAAATCTTTGAAAATTGGGGTGTGGGGAGTACCCATGACTAAGGAAAGACGTGTTTCAATGTTTCATTTTTTTATCCCCCTTTTTTTACTCTATTTTTCATTTCTATTGATTGGTATGGATTTCAATCTCTTTCTTGTCAAACTCCAATCCATCCTTCTCACCAAATCTCTCCACTTTCTTTTGAGTAGGTGTGGTGGAGGGCTGGTTATAGCTGTTGTTTTGACTATTTTGGATCCCGAGCTGGCTAAGATGATGGCTCCAGGGGGAGAGGAGGGTGGAAGCGGTGCCAGCTCTTCGAAGCAACCGTCTTTTGACCTGAACGTGCCACCTGGCGGAAGGGACGAGTTGTCTTCCGTTATGTATGAGCTATCAGAAGTTGAGAGAAGGATTCAACAGGCGGAGACCGGGATTCAACAAAGCTTGCTTGAGATTGAAGGCTTGAATGAATCAAGGGTCCAAGTTCTTCAAGCCAGTCAAGAAGCGAGGGAAGGGCCGAGAGATCAACCCGCGCCTTAGCACAAGCACTAAGTAAGCCCCCCCTCACATAGAAGAAGGGGATGGGTGGAGGAGATAAAGGAGAGCCCTAATCCCCTAAAATCCCTCATTAGGGAACACCTGTAAGATGAGTCCGCCGCTTTCTTTCATAACAGAGCCGGGAATAACGGCTGGCATAGAAGTATCTCGCACGCAAGGAGATGCATTTCTGGTACAGGTAGTACTGGACAAGCTCTCAGGGAATAATCTCTTTCTTATTTCTTCCTTTTTTCCCATGACGACTAGGAACGGGCAATTCAAAAATTTCACTTCGAATTTCGGACCTCAACATCCAGCTGCTCATGGTGTTTCACGATCAGTATTGGAAATGAACGGAGAAGTGGTGGAACGTGCGGAACCGCATATTGGATTACTCCAGTGCGGCACGAAGCCGCTGACGCCGAGTCGGCTCCTATGCCGCTAGCTATGCCCTGCTTGGTCCCCCGGCACGGTGAAGGTCCCGTAGCGCGTCATGAGCACCGGGCTAAGGGGCGGTTGAGCAACTCAAGCGAACCGCCCTACCTTACTACAACATAAGGACAGAAGGGAGAGGGTTGTGAAGGTGGCCTCGTTATCCACACCTCCGGTCAGATGAATGGAGGCCCTTAGACAAATGGCCGACCCGGGTTTTCATGAGCGTTGGCGGGTCCTGGAGTGCCTGTCAAGGGCGCTAGCGCATACCCCGGGGTGATCATCACCACCTGCACCTCACATCTCGGCACAGCGGAACGTGTAACCCGCCTGCTGTCTCATTCAACTACATTTGTTCCTGTAATCCATAGCCTAACAGAACGCAGCAGCGAGGGAAAACCCGCCCATACAGCCAGCGGGGAGGATGGCACTACTGGCAAAGACCGTCCGGCGAAAACGCCGCAGGCGCGAAGCGTGGTAGGCCTGTGCCGGGGGAGCATAGCATAGGTAGGAAAGGGAGCCCGGACGGTGGAAGAGCCTGGGGGGCCGGGTCATTTGACGGAAATGGAAGGATTTTCCCCTATTAGATTAGAGAAGGCCCTCCGAAGGGAAGTGCATTAATTCTTGGAAAAAGAGGGAGCGAGCCTATAAAAAAATGAAAGTGAATTCAATGAATAGATAGAGTCAACGGTACGACAGACAGCGCTGCCTACACGCGAATTAGCTTCCGAGGTCGAGCAGTCTCAATTTCACTACAGGATTTGCGAATGAATGCTGGGCCGGGCCACCTCGAATGGCGTGAGCCGCATGCGGGGAGACCCGCACGTACGGTTTTTAGGGGGATCTGGTCGAAAGACCGGCCGGCGCCCACCCGACTAGAGGGACTGAGAAATTAATAGAGTACAAAACTTATCTTCAAGCTTTACCTTATTCTGATCGTTTAGAGGGCGATCGCGGACTCACTGAATGAAGTCCTCCGTTTCTTTCGGAGGTGCTGACCCGCAGCGAGGCAGAGATGACTTAGTTACATAAGGAATATGGCGACGACAACAGCATGTCGTAGAAGGAGATAACAGGCGGAGCCAACGATCCGCTAAGACTAACGTATCTACAACTCCATCCCCGAGTGGCAGTCAAACGGAGGCGTGAATGCAAGATGCCAGCGGAATGATCGGCCGGACAGAGGCTAGGGCTGCTTCCTTCCCACCGCGTCCTTCCTAGCCTAGTGTGTCGGAGATATAAAGCGAGTGCACCGGAAAAGAACGGGAACTGGGTCGATCTATTCTATGGCGAAGCATCCGAAGCATAACTGCACACTCACACGATCTTTGCCGAGAGATAGGAGCATTCGGTGGAACCGGTGAACTACACTTGCTTCTGGATAGATGTGTGGGACAGAGGGCTCGTGGTACCAGCTGCCCAACCAGCCTCCTCTGCTTTGAGAACCGTGTGAACGGAGAGTGGGCAGAAGGGAAGGAGGTCCTCATACGGAGTCGCACACGCACACTTACTTGAGCAGTGCGGAAGACTGGGGAATGGGTTGAGTAAACTCCCCTGGGGCCGGAAAAATAACAGACGAAGCTTTACTTAGATAGGGCTTTGATTGGTCTTTTTTTTCTTAGTGATTGAAAAGGGGGGCGCCTGGTTATGTTACAAAAAGGGAAGGCAGAGGTAGTCCTTCGAATGGCGAAACGAAGGGCTAAATAGCGCCAGTGATTCTCTGAGCCGGTCTGGATTTTCTACGCCTCGGGAAACAGGTCGAGATAGATGACAGCACCCT
>NW_027255450.1:1212881-1220381 GCF_003086295.3 Arachis hypogaea | reverse complement strand
TCGGCTTCATGAAAGCAATAAAGTTTAGCGAAAATAGAGATGGAAGGAGATGGATTTTGCCCAGCCGTTGTAAGATCAATTCCCATTCATTCTTCTTTAATGGAATAGGGAACGGGCAGAGCTGCGGCTATCAGGAATGGGCGATAGCCTATGACTAAAAGTGCCGACTATCTATGAATGACCAGGATCGGAATGCCAATCGACGAGATGAGCCTACGAAAGATTTCAAGTGAAGACTGGCCTCCTCACTTACGCAACGAAATTGAGTTGATGGAGTAGCCAGTGCCCTTGAGTTATTCTATTCGGTATCGCCTTCTCTCATCGTTCAAGGCGCCGCAAGGCACTCGACTAGAAAGAGTGGATGTTAGGCACGCAGGGAAGACTCTGACTATGTGCTGGCCCTATCGAACCAGTCACTTCATACCTTAGACGGTTTAGGCTTTAGATTCGAGAGTTGGGATTGAGCTTTCCCCCATAGGGAAAATAGACTGATTGAGTGAAGAGCCGCATCTATCCCACTCTGTGTCCCTTTACTTTCTCTGTGGTTCGCTTTCCCTTCCTTTCTGTGGTAGCTAGGAGCTCTACTAGGTTTGACCTTGGGATATTGACTTATTCAATTAAAGAAAGAATGACGTAGGTAGACTAACTAGAAGTAGTAGGAGTTCTGGGCTATCTTACTAGAAGTCTCCCTTAGGGTCATTTCTCTAGTGCCAGTACCCTTTCCATTAGAGTTAGGCCTAGGCCTGATCCTTTACCTGCGAGCCTACTTCGCCCAGCCAGTACCAGTCAGAAATGCCAAGTTTAAGAAGAAAAGCCTGAACAGGTAAACTCCTTTACAACCTATATAGATTGACTTCTGAGAGTGGAGATACTAATAGCAGGAAGAAAGAGGCCACCGGAGGCACGCATAACCGAATTCGAAGAGTCATTACGATGTCTACTATGTCTTTCATACTTTCTAATTATAGGGAGTCTCATACCAGGAATAAGAAGAAGATGAGACTGCTAGTATGTAACGAAATGGAAAGACTTTTCCTATACTTAAAAGATAGGGCTATAACTACCCGATAGGGGAGGAAGCGCTATTAGAAATAGATAAATCATATCTGGCCCATCTTCCTTTTCTACTATTCAAGTCCTTCTTTTCTTTTGGAGAGGGATGACCCACGGGTCAAGCCCTTTGATTTGAGATCCCCAATTACGGGTAAACCCAATCATTTCTATTATATTTTCGTAGATCCCAGGGAAAAAGTCCTTTTTCACATCTCTTGTTGGATTTCTCAATCTCATTTTAAAAGAGGGTCCTTCACCCAAGTTCTTTCGCATGTAGAAAGGAGAAGAGTGAAAGAGATTACCTAGCTCACATTTCTGACTGGGGGAAAGCTGAAAAGCTCTTGCTTTGCGATCATGCTTCCTCCTTTTAAAGCCGCAAGACTCTTGGAAAGTCTCATTTGCAGTAAAGGATCCATTTCTGATGGAGCTATATGCTCAATATATGGTAATTCCCGTTGTAACTGAGTCCGGAGAGAATGTATTGCCAAAGAGTAGCTGTGATCGCCCCTATTTTATTCAATTTCTCTACTTGGATGACCTAGATCGGGCTTTTCAATGCCATTGCCAAAAGGAGCTAGATACGGCTAATAAGTCCTTCTTCCCGTCCTTTCACCAAGAAGTGCACTATTCAAAAATCACAGAGCTAATGACAGAACTGGATCTCTTATATAGAAGTAGAGACGGGCGGTCCTGCCATAGATTGCGCAGGAGGTAAAGCTATCCTCTCACTTTTAAAGAGAGGGGATATAAAAGTCTTGCATTCAAAGTGGCTTCCGCTTTATATGTGGCTAAACAGGAAATGCCGATCTAAATGCCCGGACGTAGCCTCTTTTTGAAAGCTCAGAGATAGGCTAAAGCCCCTCTTTCACAGTCGTTTCACCCCGGAGAAACCGAAACATAGCCCTTCTCATTTACATGAAAAGCTGTTTCACCCATTTCGTACACGGCAACTATTGCTTTCCTCGAAGTCAATTCACCGACGCAAGCAACCTCATCAACGGGATCGCCCGACAACGAACTCTTTGTTCGGTCAGCGAGTGAGAGGAGGAGGGGCCCCTTACGAGGGGAAGAAGGGACATGGTTATTATTATTACCCGCCGCACCAATAATACGGGAGAAGGGAAATCAAGCAAGACCTGTGAATCCTAAGAAAAGAGTTCTGAGGAATGTGAGATGCGTAGGGATGAGATAAGCGTTGGCTAAGAATATATAAGGGAAGCGGCAACTGCCCACAGAATCCTGGAAAATGGGCTTTTGACCTGGCTAGCGCTATTGCTTTGCAAGGTAAGGAAATGTTCAACTCGTCTGCTTGAAATCGATAGAGTTGAGAAGCGTCTGCTAATCATGGTACGAGTTCTCTCTTTAGGTCAGTCTGATGTTCAAGTATCAATGAAAGTCTTATTTCAGCGAATGCAGTAAGGCTAACAGCTGGCTCTGGCTGATTCGATGCCATCTATGAATCCTTCCCTCCCTCCATCTGCAGCCTTTATTGCCTTTATTCTGTGTCTTTTCTCATGAAAAATGCAACTTTGAAATTGCGTAGGTGATGGCAGAAAATCCATCAAGAAATTACATAGATAGAGCAGTGCAGGGCTGCTCTTGACAGTTTTCATTTTCGATTGAGAAAGCGGCAGGCCCAAAGAGCACTACAGTAGCGCCTTGCGAGGTCGTAGAGCCGGTAACCCTCGTTCGCCTAAGATCGAAAATGCTCTGTCTTTGAGGAAAAAGAGATATAGATAGTGTTCCAGGATTTCATTGTTTTGAGTCTTTACTTAACTCGACCGCCTTTCTACTCCCATGCTTTTCTTTGGTCAACAACCAAGCACATTGAACAATAGTTCTTCACTACTCCTACAGGCTTGACGGAGTTCAGAGTTCAGTCTGTCTGGAGGGAATTATTTTGGATCAATCAAGACCATGTCAGAATTTGCACCTATTTGTATCTCTTTAGTGATCAGTCTGCTAGTTTCTTTGATCCCACTCAGTGTTATTATGAGACAAGATTCAGATATAACACGAAAAGGAAATCCGATTTTGGTAAGACTAGAACATATAAATTATGCGAAATTAATAGGTGCTGGAGCTGCTACAATTGCTTTAGCGGGAGCTGCTGTCGGTATTGGTAACGTTTTTAGTTCGACTCAGCCGACATTTAGTTCTTACTCTTGCACTTCCGCCATCTTTGCCCTCCTCTTTTATTCTTTTTTATATTTGGCCATATATCTAAAAATGAGAGGTATAGATCGAGCACTCGCAGATCTATATGCTTGGCAAAAAAGGGAGGAGGAGTCAATCGATTTCTTCCTGCAGCTTGGCTTCTTATTATCTCTTTTCTTCTCATTCATCTACATATACCAATGGGTATTTGCTTATATAGAGAGAGAGAATTTGATCAACCCATTGCAGGTGGTTGTCCAGCTCTCCTGCTTCTTCTTCAACTTTAAGTGGAGAGGAGACGAAATTCGAAAGAAGCACCTGACTCTTCTTTGCTTTTTGGGAGGTGTAATCAGCACTTTACAGCTGAAAGAGATACATTTTGGCTTTCTTACCTTGTTTCTCTCTGGTCTGTGCTTGTACACCTATTTATTCCACCGGCAGTATTTCCTTACTGCTGGACTCCTATTCTATACCCTCCACCCTGGACTAGCACGATGGGGCTTCTTCCTTCTTTTCCAACAACTTGTCTATTATAACCTCTCCAGGTTGTTGGACAAGGATCAACCAATCCAAAAGAGAGGGGTTGTTTATTCCTACATTTTACTCATTGTATTATTCTCGTTCCTTGGTTTTCCCACAATTTTTGACTTTTTGAAAGAGCCAGCAAGACTCGCTGTGCTCGTCTCGGGTGCATCCATAGTTTTTCTATGTACAAAACCGGGGTTGGATCACTTTTCTATTACCTTATTGTTGATCTTGTATTTTGTTTCAAGTAGTATTATTGGCAGATCATTGCTAAGAAAGAAGAGTTGAGTTAGCAGGCTCAGGGGGATCTTAGATTAAAGCATTTTTCTTTCGAGCTGGGAATAAGAGAACGAGCTAGACACAAAAGCTACCACTGAAAGAAGGTAAACCGAAGCAAACAAATGAAGTAGAATTGGCCTAGCCTAACGGTTCTATAGCCTCTACCTATTGAGTTCCCTCTCCTGGGGTTCAAGAGTTGCTTTCAGAGCCCTTGATTGAGATCTCCGTCTCATCACGAACTCATAAAGACAGCGATCAACCTCTCTTGTCTTTGAGGAAAGAGAGATATAGAAAGTGTGCAGTGATTGAATTGTAGTCAGTCTTCACTTAACTCGACCGCCTTTCGACTCCCATGTTTTTCATACTACATTGAAATAGCCCTAAGATGCGGTGTGCATATGGGAGCGCTTGAAATGGTTTAGTTTTACCGAATGCCCACGTCGGTGTTGCTGAGCCCTTTCGCTCCTTGAATAACTGAGAACACACTTTCTACGATCCTATAGTGGCTTATCGTAGCTAACAGATGATCTTCACAAAATTTGGTCAACAAGCATGTAGCCCGATCCGAACGTAATTACATGTCTCAATACTTACTACCTATACCCGGACCCGGGCCGGAAAGGGCTAAATATAGCATTCGCTAAGCAGCTAAGCTGAAGTCAAATACCCGGCTAAGTCCTATCTCCGAATTCCGGTAAGGAAGAAATTCATTGATAACAGATCATTGCTAAGAAAGAAGAGTTGAGTTAGCAGGCTCAGGGGGATCTTAGATTAAAGCATTTTTCTTTCGAGCTGGGAATAAGAGAACGAGCTAGACACAAAAGCTACCACTGAAAGAAGGTAAACCGAAGCAAACAAATGAAGTAGAATTGGCCTAGCCTAACGGTTCTATAGCCTCTACCTATTGAGTTCCCTCTCCTGGGGTTCAAGAGTTGCTTTCAGAGCCCTTGATTGAGATCTCCGTCTCATCACGAACTCATAAAGACAGCGATCAACCTCTCTTTTCTATTCTTTGGCAGATTACTAGCTCCAGGAATGCTTGCTGTCAGCAGTTAAGGGACAAAGGGAAGGTGAGGAAGGTAATCCAACTACGGCACTAAGACTAATTCCGTCTATTTGGCGACTATTCCTACTGCTACTACTACGGCTACTGCAGTAAGGAAGGAATTCGGTTTCAAACTGAACTTGTTGCGAGGGGTTCAAAATGGATTATACTCTTTCTCTCCATCTTTCGTCTATCCTATGTCTCTTTCCTCTGTTCTTTGTCCTTCTCCTACTAGGAGTAGCAGGAAAGTCGTCAATTGGATATATGATAGATAGTATGGGGACGGTGCTTCGGGTTAGCACTCTCTATTTTCTTTTCGTTGGTGAACAAGTCTCATTCGTTTGGCCGGCCCAAATTTGGAAAAGTTCTGTTAGGTTCTTAGTAGCAGTCGGCGACCTTTTCTTCTTTTACTTCACATAGCTTTTCGTCTCCTTGATAGCTGGAAGTTCTCCAAAAGTATGAAAAGCTGGAGGACTTTGTACCAGCCATTCCAGTGTGGTTGAATTTTGTTCAACAGCCCAAGGAATGTTCGCCTTTGTTATGTTATTTCCACTGCTTGAAGTGATTGTTACGACCACGAAGAAACGACGAATCCCAACTACGGATATATAAGAGCCAAAACTACTAAGGGCATTCCATCCAGCGTAAGCATCTGGATAATCTGGAATGCGACGTGGCATACCCGAAAGCCCTAAGAAATGCATGGGAAAGAGGGTCAGATTCACCCCGAAAAAAGTGATCCAAAAATGGATTTGACCTAAAGTTTCAGGGTATGTCCGACCAAAGATTTTACCCACCCAATAGTGAAATCCTGCAAATAAAGCAAAAACGGCTCCCATAGAAAGTACATAATGGAAATGTGCTACCACATAATAAGTATCATGTAGAGCAATGTCTAGCCCAGAATTAGCCGGGACTATTCCAGTGAGTCCTCCTATGGTGAATAAAAAGATGAACCCTACAGCAAATAACATGGGTGTTTTGTATTGTATCGAGCCCCCCCACATGGTAGCGATCCAACTAAAGATTTTGATTCCTGTGGGGACAGCTATGATCATGGTAGCTGCGGTGAAGTAGGCACGGGTATCAACGTCTAAGCCCACAGTAAACATATGATGAGCCCAAACAAGAAATCCAAGAACACCTATACTGATCATGGCATAAACCATGCCTAGATACCCGAAGACCGGTTTTCCCGAAAAAGTCGAAACGATATGACTTATGATACCGGATCCAGGCAGAATGGGAATATACACCTCTGGATGACCGAAGAACCGAAAGAGATGCTGGTATAATATGGGGTCCCCCCTCCTGCGGGATCAGAAAAGGTTGTATTAAAGTTTCGATCGGTTAATAACATTGTAATAGCCCCTGCCAGTACCGGAAGTGATAATAAGAGTGGGAATGCTGTTACTGGAACGGACCACACAAATAGGGGTGATCTATGCATAGTCATTCCAGGTCCACGCATGTTGGAGATAGTTGTTATAAAATTTATAGAACCTAAAATGGATGAAACACCAGATAGATGAAGACTAGAAATTGCTGAATCAACTGCTCCTCCAGAATGGCTGGTAATACCACTTAAGGGCGGATAGACCGTCCACCCAGTGCCGCTACCCACTTCTACTAAGGCTGAGCTTAATAGGAGCAAGAGACTTGGTGGCAACAACCAGAATGAAATATTATTTAATCGTGGAAATGCCATGTCAGGTGCACCTATCAGAATCGGAACAGACCAATTACCAGATCCACCTATCATCGCCGGCATAACCATAAAAAAGATCATTAAAAAAGCGTGAGCCGTTATTAAAACATTATAAAGTTGATGATTCCCACCAAGAATTTGATCGCCGGGTCGTGCTAATTCCATACGAATCAATACTGAGAAGCATGTGCCCATCACTCCAGCAATGGCACCGAAGATGAGATATAGAGTCCCTATATCCTTGTGGTTGGTGGAGAACAGCCATCGGACCGGATTTGTCATAAAATGGAGAATCTTTCGTTTCCTTCCTTATCAGAGAGGGGCCCCTTCTTAGCTTAGGGAGCGGGGCTTTTTTCTTGAAAAAGGGGGAGTGAGAGGGTAAGGAAAGAGGGGTGGGGAAGGCACTAAAAAAAAAGGGAAAGCCCTCACTTTATTGATGGGAAATTTGGATCCCCTTTTCCTCTCAACCCCTCCCCCCAGGTTCAGGAGAGGGTCAACGCAAGGATCTTACTTCGAAGCAATCTCTGGAGTTTTCCCTTATCCGAACGGGTCTTGCAAGAAAAGATGATTTCATATTGAGCTCCAAATATACGCTATTGGGATAGGATGGTTCCCACTAGCTCTCCCCCCTAAGAACCGCACGTGCGAGTTCCCCCGCATACGGCTCAAGTGGCGAAGGTTTGAAGACGCTCGGCCAACAACGTAAAGGAAGGGGGCGCGAAAGCCTACTTTA
>NW_027255450.1:1199563-1211881 GCF_003086295.3 Arachis hypogaea | reverse complement strand
TCAACAACCAAGCACATTTCACAAGAGTTCTTCACTACTCCTACAGGCTTGACGGAGTTCAGAGTTCAGTCTGTCTGGAGGGAATTATTTTAGATCAATCACTATGTTTAACAACGTTCGACGCATCTCTTTATTTGATGAGAAGAGTCTTAACTCAACTTCGAGTGATACAGCTTCTATGTGGAATGATTTTCCATCGGTCCCTTCTGACCTGCCACCCTTACCAGCCGACTCGGTTCCATCTGTCCCCTCATTACCTTCCATAGCAAGTGATGTTGAGGTGGAGCAGCCGGCTCCTTCTAATTATAATTACGAGACTCATGGTATTGATGAGGATCAGTCCGGACAGTGAACGTATAGTAGAGCTTCAATCTGATATACACGATAAATTGGGAGAGTTGATGACTAACAAGAGTGACCAAGACGTTCTGAGTGCGGCCGAAGCTTTACATGGCGAAAGCAACAATATCCCTTTTCTGGAGCACCTGTTAGATGATTTGATGCAGCGCTATATCAAGAGACATATATCGATTTACATACATTTTTTTCTTTCATTCTGATTTTTTTCGTTCACGATTTGTTCGCGCTTTATGATTTACTATCACCATCCGCAAGGATTGTTATGAACTACTATCGAGATTCTTCGACCATATTTCCTAGTATCATCCCGATGTTCATTGCTATACCATCATTTGCTCTGTTATACTCAATGGACGAGGTAGTAGTAGATCCAGCCATTACTATCAAAGCTATTGGACATCAATGGTATCGGACTTATGAGTATTCAGACTATAACAGTTCCGATGAACAGTCACTCACTTTTGACAGTTATACGATTCCAGAAGATGATCTAGAATTGGTCAATCACGTTTATTAGAAGTGGACAATAGAGTGGTTGTACCAGCCAAAACTCATCTACGTATTATTGTAACACCTGCTGATGTACCTCATAGTTGGGCTGTACCTTCCTTAGGTGTCAAATGTGATGCTGTACCTGGTCGTTTAAATCAGATCTCTATTTCGGTACAACGAGAAGGGGTTTACTATGGTCAGTGCAGTGAGATTTGTGAACTAATCATGCCTTTACGCCTATCGTCGTAGAAGCTGTTCCTAGTAAAGATTATGGTTCTCGGGTATCCAATCAATTAATCCCACAAACAACAGGGGAAGCTTAAGCGAAAATGAAAGAGTAGGGTGAGGGATAAGGGGGAAGCCACTAAATGGAAGGCTTCGCTCGCTCTAAGGCTCGTTTAGTAGACAGCGAGTGGAGTGCATAAGCCCCTTTAGAGTTAGAGATAGGGGCGAGTACTACACGAGCTCGTAAGTCAAGTACGGAACGAGCGGAGGAGAGCGACCTCATCTTGCTTGCTTCTGGCGAAGCTTCTAGAAGGCCACCACTTCATAGGAGCGATAGCGAAGCCGTATAAAGGCAAACAGCTCGTATAGCTCGCAATAGCGAGCCTACTTTTAGCTTTTTTTTTACTTTACCGCGGGACCTTAACAAGGAAAGTCAAGAATATCATCAGTAAGAGGGGTTGCTATTGAATCCGCTTCTCGAGTATGCAAGGCCTTTTTTCGTCTTTTTCGGCCTGTTGGTACTTGTCGAATTGAAACTCGATACGATAATAAGAAGATTCGCCAACATTACCCATTTTTTTAGTGGATTCGGGCCGGGGTAAGTACGTGATTTCAAATTGCATCTTATAAGCATATGATCCTCCTTTTACTGTTAAAGTACCATCTCCGCCTTTGCTATCTATGCTTCCTGGTCGCTAGACTCATTCTTCTACTTGACTTCCAGCTACTCTGCTCTGAGCTTAAGAAAGGTTCAAAAGTAGCTTTGGTTGCCGCTAAAATCGGATGTGATTTTTGTAGTGGTGAATTCCAGAACAGGTAAATTCCCCTCTCCTTTCGGAACTCTCTTCTCTAGGGATTCCAATTCTATTTCTATTGACTCTTCCATGGGTGTTTTGTATTGCTACAACAAAAAAAGTTTTGGTAACTTACTTACAGATTGTATCTTAAATAAAAGAAACATCAACATCCTTTAAGCTAAGACTAAGGATGGGGGGAACACTACCGATCCCGAGACAGACGACGAAGCTACATCGATTACAAAAAAATCTGAGTCAGTGGTGGCAGACCCTTTCCCGGCCCCTACAATCAAGCAACCTCACCAATGTGAATGAAAGAAAGGAACCCCATACATCTCGACAAGTTCGTGCCTCTTTAGGATTTTAAGTGCGAACTAAAACCTCTTTTGAATTCTTATTCCGACTCCGAAGTCCGGATATTTGGTTGCTTTCTACTCGACCCATGTGGTTCGGCTTGTTGCGCCACCTCACTTAACCAAACATATCCGATAAGAAGTTCTACCAGATCTACAGCACTTGCTGCTTCATGCCCGTTGCATCTGACTCTGCTGGTTCACCTTCTAAACAGGTATCCGCACCTGATACACATCCTTCTCCTGTAGCTTCTTCTTTTTCCTATATTGTGGTGGCTTATTCAGCGAGCTGGAGCTCCTACAGTTCCCGCCCCAGCTTCAACTCTAGCTCCCTTCGGCCTCGAAGATCATCAGGTTCCATCAAAAGTTTCTATCTCACTCTGTTAATAGGTTTTTTACTTCTGCATGTTGGGAATCAAAATAGAATAAGATTTTCTACTTTATAAGTGATCAACTAGGTTTTGAATCCCTCGCTTACACTCTTTTGGGCTAGGTTCAGTTGGAGGTCGTACATTTCACCAGAGAAAAAGGGGGGGGATTTTCATACTGAAATCGATTCACCCGAAAAGGAAGCAAGGCTTCCATTCCGCGAGGAGCGAATAGATTATTATTGCGGTTTAAAGCACACTCTAATATCATAAGGACCGAACTCATCGGATCAGAAAGAGATGGCCAGTCCCTTCCTAATGCGAAAGAGCTTTATTCCGGTACTTCACACCCAAAGCAAAGCTGCACGGAATAGGGCCTTACTTGTCCCGGTCCGGGAAGAGGTTAAGGTATTGTGGTTCCTCCCACATATCTTTCAACAAGGCATCCTAAGAACAAACCCTTACAAACCTCTTAGAGATGAGAGGCCTGTTGGAATTCATCATGCCCATTTGATATTTCATTTAGTCATCCCACCTAAAAGCACTCTTTCCAGATCAGTATGACAAGGCAGCACCCATTGGAAAACCTTGATCCAGAACCAAAATTGGGTTATCCTAATAACCACCTCCCCTCCTTCTCGCGGGGGATGTGCCACATCTTGGATGTAGGAGTGACGACCCGTGGTCCAATCTAGTAAAGAGATTGGGTGCCAGTGGTCTGTCTGAGGACGGGTTCAACAAGCTCTTTCTTTTCTTTGAAAAGATGGTTCCATGGATCGGGTTTTCATTTCAGAAGCTGCTAGAATGCATGTTAAGTCAGTCAAGGGGTCTTAGATCATGACGATTCTTAGAAAAGGGAAAAAATATGATTTTTCAGGACATATCTTAAAGTCCTAAAGGATTGAAAAGAAGAGTGAGCGACGAGTGGTTCAATCCGGAATGAAAGTGAGAGACCACTAGCGGAAAGAGTTTTCTAAAACACTAGGGTTTCTTGCATAAGATTTAGCGAGAAGTCCGACTAATCAAAGGAGTCTGAGCGTCGGTTCGCAGCCCTAACCGTGCGATTTCAGGGCATCTTTTCAAGTATTCATCTAAACTAAATGCTGGTGTCGGGTATCATCTCGATCCATTGGCAGCAGAAAAGAGTGATAGCTAGCTTAATTCTATAGGTTCAAAACTAGAGAAGTCTTCCTTCCAAGTAAGGATTGAAGATCATATGCTTACACAATCTCCCAAAAAAGAGGGTCTTTCCTGGCGACCTTACCCACACTTGGTAATTGAGGAGTCAAATCATTCTTTTTCTCTGATGCCTTAATCCTTTTAGTGTATCGGCATTTCGGTTGTAGCAGTTGTAGCTCTTCCTCTTCTCTTGTAGCTTGAGTGCTTGTTGTTGTTGTTTAACGTCTTTCGATTCAAAAGCAATCCTGCCAGCTAGTGTACCTCCTGACTGTCCGCTGCATTCGAAATGAAAAAGAATAGAAGTTCCTCGTCCCCCGAAATTGGATAGGGATTGGCCTTTCCTTATTACTTATTATAAAGTAGTTAGGAGGCCAAGTACGTTATCGGGGCATCTAAGACAATCAAAACAACCGCCCTAATGGCTTTTTTCACCCATGGGCAGCTAGTTGAGGCCAATCAACCCGAAAGGGAGGTCGAGAAGGAGGGTCGAGCACAAACCGTAGGCCAACAGTGGATGGACGACAACCAACCAGAACGGATGATCGATGAAGATTGTTTAGAACCTTCGGGGAGTTCTCCGCACAAAGGAAATATATGAAACACTACCTAAGCAAACCAAACCGCTACGCTCCTGCACCTATCGGTACAGTGGCTTGACGCTCCTGGAATCATCAAAGCGGGAAGGTACGTAGCTACCCACCCTGGTTGGGAGAGTAGCGGATCGAGGAAGACACCAATCCCCTTCTTCCTTCCTTACAATATTACGGCATGGAACTCTCTATCCTCTCCCTAGAGTCGAGAGACAACTTTCCTCTCGCTTCTACGACTCCACTCTTACCCTTAGCTTTCGGTCGAGCTAGGCATCACTTCCTATCACTCTTAGTTGAAGGAGAGCGTAGGAAGCAAAAGACCTGTTTTGAGTTCTGAGTTGAATAAGGCAGGGATAGGTGAATTTTGAGATCAGAATAGGTCTTCGATCCGTTCATTCTGTCTTCAGGGCATACTTAAGTATAAAGAAAGAAGAAAGGAGGGAAGCTCATTCCGGCGGGTACTCCAAGTCCCTTAACTTATTCGTGGAACAGAGGAAGATAGTTATAGGTATTCGGACAGATAACGAAGAGTTAGGCGGGACCACTAGAGATGCTCCTATACTAAAGGCTATCGGAAAAGCAAGAAAGATAGGGGTGTCAAAACACTTCTTAAAAAGAGAGGGACAAGCTAGCCGTAGGCTATTAACCAGGAAGTGGCCGAAGCTTCCATTACAGAAGTTGATGGGCGGGCCTTTTCATTTTCACCTAAAGGGGTTCAGGCATTATGAGTGCAGCTCCACTAGTCTAGCTGGTAAAGTCTTTTGGCCTAGGACCTGGGTTCTCATCCCGCCTTTTCGCGGGAATGGGATCTTATGCCAGGATCTGTGATTGAACGCAAAGATTCTAATAGAAGACGTGAGAAAAAAAATGTAATATATGGAATCTTTTTTGATAGACTGGACTCTTCTGTAGGTTAGGAGGTTCTTTTTCTTTCGTTTAGCCGGCCTCCCTTAGGAGTGGGAAATCGATGAAATGAGCAAGTTGCTCCATCGAGAACGCGTTTTCGACTTAACTTACTTAACCAGAATACCTGGAATGACCCATAGGAGAAGGCTACGGGGCATCGTTCACGTACTGATTCATAGCGCTTCCCCTTTCTAGTCAATAAAGAGTGTATGTGATGTTGGATCTTGTATCCGGGCCTGCAGACAGGCAGGAGATCCTATCCTCACTCCTCATATAGCTATATGAGTGACTACGTACATGGATGTACTCTTTCTGCTAGTTAAAGTTTATGCCTTTTTCCGACCTCCGTTCTGGTACCTCATAGCTATGCGCAGAGTGACTTCGTACCTTCTCTTCTAGTTTAAGCCTTTTGGTATGTTAGTCATGCGTGAAGCTGAGACTTGCTCCTTAGCACAAGTACTAAGCAAGCCCCTAAAGGCCTTCGCGTTAGTAAGCTAGCTTTGTAAGCTAAGCAAGCCAGGGTCTCCGGGCACTATGGTAGGACGTGGATCGATCATGACGAAAATGGACTTCTCCTTAATGGTTTAGAAGAGTCCCCTTCTTCTGTGAGCCAGTTCCCCGGGCTTTCTCCCTTCTCGACCAGACGAAGGAGATATGAATTCCATTCAGGCGGGTAAGGGCTTTACTCTGTGTTCTCTCCAGGTCGCCTTTGCATTGGCGAAGACTGGAAAAGTTCATCATTCAGTGGTGGGGTCGGTCTTCATAGAAAAGAGGGCGTCGCCCAACGAGTGGCAGATTTTGATGGAGTCTCGCTCATAGATAGAGGAAGAGTACGCGCGCTAGCGCGCTACGGCTTACGCAGTTGATCGGATCAGATAGCCCTTTGGGCAACCAACCGCACATCAAATTCCGATCAATTGGAGGTCTGGCTGAGTGGCTTAAGGCATTGGTTTGCTAAATCTACATACAAGAAGATTGTATCATGGGTTCGAATCCCATTTCCTCCGGCACGGAAGTGGAACGGGCGGGCGAAATTACGTGAGAGAAAGAACCTAACCTCTTGGTGTTGGTGGAGTCCCCCGGAGGACAGAATAGCACTACTTAGTTACTAGGAGCGGGGAGCCCGTTGCGCGTTGTGGCCTATCTTCTTTTTAGAAGCAAGCTCCCCCGTTTCTTGAAGGCCTGGGCGGCTCTCGGTTCTTGAGCATGTTGGGAGAGGGGATTAGGCGGCAGTTGAAAGAGCTGCTCGAAAGCTTGCAATACTAAACAAGCGAAAAAAGCCCTTTCTTGTTATTAGTAAAGGGCTTTTCCCTAACTAGTAAAGTGGTAAGTAAGGTAGGGCGCTATTCGATGAAGAAAACAGACTTTAGGAAAGTGGTTCAGGTAGCTCAGCTGGTTAGAGCAAAGGACTGAAAATCCTTGTGTCAGTGGTTCGAATCCACTTCTAAGCGGGCTTTGGGTCCAAAGGACAGGTAGCCGGGAGCGAGCCGGATTTTCAAAAATGAAAGTGAATGAAAGAGGAAGCCAAAATGTGAGCGCTCCTGCACTATACGGCTTTTTGGCGGTAGGGTTGGGGTGGCTTGCTGGAGGCAGATTTTCTAAAAAAAGCGGTTGATTACTCGGATTGGTTCTCGCGTCCCTGTGCCCAAAAGGATGGGCGAGTTCGGTTCGAGTCTTCATCGATCGGGTGGATCTATATGCGGAGGGGGTGAGACGAGGTGTAGCGCAGTCTGGTCAGCGCATCTGTTTTGGGTACAGAGGGCCATAGGTTCGAATCCTGTCACCTTGATGTGAGGTAGTAAACACCTAAAGAGCACCCATCCACCCGTAAACTTTCGCTCTTTTAGAAAGAAAAAAAATGGACCGCCCTTGATCTGATCTGGGCGGGATCTAAAGCAGCATTTCTTCCGAATGTTTCGGGGGCAGGCCTTAGGTTCAATTCTTTCTTGCCTATAGTCATGACTATAGGCTTCAGAAGAGAAGAAAAAACTTTTTCTAAAGAAAGAAGTAGTATCTAATTCACGTAAGAAAAGAGAATCAGTCTGCATGCTTAACAGCCTTCCCTGTCTGAATCCCTTTGTAAATGTAAAAAAAAGGGGGCTCCCTCATGGTCTTGGGGGCTATGAGCAAGAACCACATTCCTTAAAGAAAGTATACCCGAAAGCACTTTCTCTAGAATGGGTCAATCAATCAGTAAGTTGCTGACATTGAAGAGATTCAAGTCGATGCTTCAACTAAGACTCCTACATGAACTTTCTGTCTGGAGGGAATCAATGTTTCTCAGTGAATGATGATGCAAGGTATATCTGATTGGAGTGTTCTTTTTATCTTAGGATTTTTGGTCTATTTTATACGAACAAGCAATGGTATGATTAAATACTTGCTTGATCGTGAAGATGTAAAATCTTTGAAAATTGGGGTGTGGGGAGTACCCATGACTAAGGAAAGACGTGTTTCAATGTTTCATTTTTTTTCCCCCTTTTTTTACTCTATTTTTCATTTCTATTGATTGGTATGGATTTCAATCTCTTTCTTGTCAAACTCCAATCCATCCTTCTCACCAAATCTCTCCACTTTCTTTTTAGTAGGCTCGGGTGGTGTGGTGGAGGGCTGGTTATAGCTGTAGTTTTGACTATTTTGGATCCCGAGCTGGCTAAGATGATGGCTCCAGGGGGAGAGGAGGGTGGAAGCGGTGCCAGCTCTTCGAAGCAACCGTCTTTTGACCTGAACGTGCCACCTGGCGGAAGGGACGAGTTGTCTTCCGTTATGTATGAGCTATCAGAAGTTGAGAGAAGGATTCAACAGGCGGAGACCGGGATTCAACAAAGCTTGCTTGAGATTGAAGGCTTGAATGAATCAAGGGTCCAAGTTCTTCAAGCCAGTCAAGAAGCGAGGGAAGGGCCGAGAGATCAACCCGCGCCTTAGCACAAGCACTAAGTAAGCCCCCCCTCACATAGAAGAAGGGGATGGGTGGAGGAGATAAAGGAGAGCCCTAATCCCCTAAAATCCCTCATTAGGGATGTAAGATGAGTCCGCCGCTTTCTTTCATAACAGAGCCGGGAATAACGGCTGGCATAGAAGTATCTCGCACGCAAGGAGATGCATTTCTGGTACAGGACAAGCTCTTAGGGAATAATCTCTTTCTTATTTCTTCCTTTTTTCCCATGACGACTAGGAACGGGCAATTCCAAAATTTCACTTCGAATTTCGGACCTCAACATCCAGCTGCTCATGGTGTTTCACGATCAGTATTGGAAATGAACGGAGAAGTGGTGGAACGTGCGGAACCGCATATTGGATTACTCCAGTGCGGCACGAAGCCGCTGACGCCGAGTCGGCTCCTATGCCGCTAGCTATGCCCTGCTTGGTCCCCCGGCACGGTGAAGGTCCCGTAGCGCGTCATGAGCACCGGGCTAAGGGCGGTTGAGCAACTCAAGCGAACCGCCCTACCTTACTACAACATAAGGACAGAAGGGAGAGGGTTGTGAAGGTGGCCTCGTTATCCACACCTCCGGTCAGATGAATGGAGGCCCTTAGACAAATGGCCGACCCGGGTTTTCATGAGCGTTGGCGGGTCCTGGAGTGCCTGTCAAGGGCGCTAGCGCATACCCCGGGGTGATCATCACCACCTGCACCTCACATCTCGGCACAGCGGAACGTGTAACCCGCCTGCTGTCTCATTCAACTACATTTGTTCCTGTAATCCATAGCCTAACAGAACGCAGCAGCGAGGGAAAACCCGCCCATACAGCCAGCGGGGAGGATGGCACTACTGGCAAAGACCGTCCGGCGAAAACGCCGCAGGCGCGAAGCGTGGTAGGCCTGTGCCGGGGGAGCATAGCATAGGTAGGAAAGGGAGCCCGGACGGTGGAAGAGCCTGGGGGCCGGGTCATTTGACGGAAATGGAAGGATTTTCCCCTATTAGATTAGAGAAGGCCCTCCGAAGGGAAGTGCATTAATTCTTGGAAAAAGAGGGAGCGAGCCTATAAAAAAAAAAATGAAAGTGAATTCAATGAATAGATAGAGTCAACGGTACGACAGACAGCGCTGCCTACACGCGAATTAGCTTCCGAGGTCGAGCAGTCTCAATTTCACTACAGGATTTGCGAATGAATGCTGGGCCGGGCCACCTCGAATGGCGTGAGCCGCATGCGGGGAGACCCGCACGTACGGTTTTTAGGGGGATCTGGTCGAAAGACCGGCCGGCGCCCACCCGACTAGAGGGACTGAGAAATTAATAGAGTACAAAACTTATCTTCAAGCTTTACCTTATTCTGATCGTTTAGAGGGCGATCGCGGACTCACTGAATGAAGTCCTCCGTTTCTTTCGGAGTGCTGACCCGCAGCGAGGCAGAGATGACTTAGTTACATAAGGAATATGGCGACGACAACAGCATGTCGTAGAAGGAGATAACAGGCGGAGCCAACGATCCGCTAAGACTAACGTATCTACAACTCCATCCCCGAGTGGCAGTCAAACGGAGGCGTGAATGCAAGATGCCAGCGGAATGATCGGCCGGACAGAGGCTAGGGCTGCTTCCTTCCCACCGCGTCCTTCCTAGCCTAGTGTGTCGGAGATATAAAGCGAGTGCACCGGAAAAGAACGGGAACTGGGTCGATCTATTCTATGGCGAAGCATCCGAAGCATAACTGCACACTCACACGATCTTTGCCGAGAGATAGGAGCATTCGGTGGAACCGGTGAACTACACTTGCTTCTGGATAGATGTGTGGGACAGAGGGCTCGTGGTACCAGCTGCCCAACCAGCCTCCTCTGCTTTGAGAACCGTGTGAACGGAGAGTGGGCAGAAGGGAAGGAGGTCCTCATACGGAGTCGCACACGCACACTTACTTGAGCAGTGCGGAAGACTGGGGAATGGGTTGAGTAAACTCCCCTGGGGCCGGAAAAATAACAGACGAAGCTTTACTTAGATAGGGCTTTGATTGGTCTTTTTTTTCTTAGTGATTGAAAAGGGGGGCGCCTGGTTATGTTACAAAAAGGGAAGGCAGAGGTAGTCCTTCGAATGGCAAACGAAGGGCTAAATAGCGCCAGTGATTCTCTGAGCCGGTCTGGATTTTCTACGCCTCGGGAAACAGGTCGAGATAGATGACAGCACCCTTTTCCTCTCTTCCTTACCGGGAGGGCAATCTTATGGCCTTCACCTCCCGCCCGGCCCGGAAATAGAACCCAGCCCCCTTCTGATCCATTCATTTCTGCAAGCAGGGAGGGGGGATCCAGAGCTAAGCCTCCCGTCTATTGCATAACCTAAAAAAGCTATAAGCAAAGTACCAGAGGTGCGCTTCGCCCGGTGACTAAGAAAGAAATTGGTTTGCGCTTTGAAGTGATGAGGTCGCAAAGAGGGGGGCTCCTATTGAAAGGCTTTCCCTCCCTAAAAAGGCGACCAGCTTTCAATACTAGTTGTTACGCTGCCATTTTTCCAATATCATTGAATAGCATGGCCTGCCTGGGGCTAAGGTAACTCAAGTGGGAGAGCCGTGTTATGGGTGACCTTATTGCACGGTTCAGAGAGCACTTGTGTATGTGATGCAAGTGAACGTGTACGAAAAAGCTGTATCTAGGGTGAGTTCTTCGTTCCGTCGTCGACCCTATCTATGTTTCTACGATGGCCCAAGAACACGCTCATTCTTCAGCCGTAGAGAGACTTTTGAATTGCGAGGTACCATTACGAGCTCAATATATACGAGTGTTATTCCGTGAAATAACTCGAATTTCAAATCATTCACTTGCTTTAACTACTCATGCTATGGATGTGGGAGCATCAACTCCGTTCCTGTGGGCTTTTGAGGAGCGGGAGAAATTGTTGGAATTCTATGAAAGAGTCTCGGGAGCCAGGATGCATGCCAGTTTCATACGACCAGGTGGAGTGGCACAAGATCTGCCTCTTGGCTTATGTCGAGATATTGATTCCTTCACACAACAATTTGCTTCTCGTATCGACGAATTAGAAGAGATGTCAACCGGCAACCGTATCTGGAAACAACGATTAGTGGATATTGGTACTGTCACTGCACAGCAAGCAAAGGATTGGGGATTCAGTGGTGTAATGTTAAGAGGTCGTGCGACATGAAGACATTGATAGCAATATGGGGGGAGTTCCCATCAGGCAACAACGGTTCTGCCTGACCCTACTTAAGCATGCATATTCTGTCAGCGAAGACTTGGTGTGAAGCCTTGGAGCTTACGTTAGAAGAGCAAAAGGCCCGGGGCTAGGGTGAGCTGAGGGGGGACAGCGTAAGTGAGCGAATGTGTGTAAGCCCAGTCAAACATGACTGTTCTAGGCGGGGCGGGCCACCCACCTTCGAATGGTGTTGGTCCTACGGACCGTGAACGGATTCGCCTCTGGCCTCTGGGCACGTCGGAACCGCATGAGTTCACCGGGGTGGAGCACAGTCCGCAAAAATCGGCATAGGTTAGGTGCTATTGATGGAACATGGTAAGCCTATCTTTCTCCATATGGAAGTGCTGCGGGCACATAGAGATGTGGGAAGAGGAAGTCTCAAAAAGCGAAGGCCGAGCTGTAGGTCACGTGACCTGCACCGAGTTGGTGGCTGACTGGGCTTTTTCCTTGATCAAAGCAGATCAGCTCGCCGCCTTCTTGTTATCAAAAAGCAGTCCAATCCTGCGAATCGGGCGGGCGGAACGTCGAATGAAATAGGTGGCCGGGTTCTCTTTTTACAACCCTTTTGATATGATAGGCCCGGCCACCTTCCCCTATCCCTTATGTTTAGGAGCGGGATCCGCCCAAGAACGACCACTCCTGTGGTGGTACGGACTCCGCGAACGTCCCGCGCCCCCTTTACTAATAAAGGAAAGAAAGCCTCAACCAGAACAAAATTCCTTTTGCGTGCGGATGTAGCTAAGTGTCTGACTCTATTGGTCATAGTTCCCTGCAGTTGTGACCAGTGCTCGTTTGCGCGCGCGTGAACCAACCCAACAAACAAGGAAAGGATGCCCCGATAGCATCTGAGAATGATTCGAGCCGTATGAAGGGAAACTATCACGTACAGTTTTTGTTTTTTTTGGGGG